>NC_089845.1:174494506-174794506 GCF_035609145.1 Eleutherodactylus coqui
AATAGGAAAAGCTAATGGGTCCCAACTCCATTATTCAATCCTATGCGCAAAAGAATTAGCGTTAGAGATGAGCGAGCACCAAAATGCTCGGGTGCTCATTACTCGGGACGAAATTATCGCGATGCTCGAGGGTTCGTTTCGAGTAACGAACCCCATTGAACTCAATGGGCGACCCGAGCATTTTTGTATATCGCCGATGCTCGCTAAGGTTTTCATTTGTGAAAATCTGGGCAATTCAAGAAAGTGATGGGAACGACACAGAAACGGATAGGGCAGGCGAGGGGCTACATGTTGGGCTGCATCTCAAGTTCCCAGGTCCCACTATTAAGCCGCAATAGCGGCAAGAGTGCCCCCCCCTCCCAACAACTTTTACTTCTGAAAAGCCCTCATTAGCAATGCATACCTTAGATAAGCACGACACTACCTCCAACAAAGCACAATCACTGCCTGCATGACACTCCGCTGCCACTTCTCCTGGGTTACATGCTGCCCAACCCCCCCCCCCCCCCACGACCCAGTGTCCACAGCGCACACCAAACTGTCCCTGCCCAGCCTTCAGCTGCCCTCATGCCACGCCACCCTCATGTCTATTTATAAGTGCGTCTGCCAGAGGAAAAGCAGGCACACACTGCAGAGGGTTGGCACGGCTAGGCAGCGACCCTCTTTAAAAGGGGCGGGGCGATAGTCCACAATGCTGTACAGAAGCAATGAGAAATCCAATCCTGTGCCACCTCCATCTGGAGCTGCACACATGGGCATAGCAATGGGGAACCTATGTGCCACACACTTTTTATTCTGTCAAGGTGTCTGCATGCCCCAGTCAGACCGCGTTTTTTTATAAACAGTCACAGGCAGGTACAACTCCGCAATGGGAATTCCGTGTGCACCCACAGCATGGGTGGCTCCCTGGAACCCACCAGCGGTACATAAATGTATCCCATTGCAGTGCCCAACACAGCTGATGTAACGCCAGCTGTAATGCAGGTGGGCTAAAAATTAATTTGATTACACTGTAGACGAGGGCCCCCAAAAATTGGTGTACCAACAGTACTATTGTACCTGAGAAAAATTGGCCATGCCCAACCAAGAGGGCAGGTGAAATCCATTAATCGCTTTGGTTAATGTGGCTTAATTGGTAACTAGGCCTGGAGGCAGCCCAGTAAAAATAAAAATTGGTTGAGGTGAAAGTTTCAACGCTTTTTTAATGAGCATTGAAACGTATAAAAATTGTTTACAAAAATTATATGACTGAGCCTTGTGGGCCTAAGAAAAATTGCCCGTTCTGCGTGATTACGTGAGGTTTCAGGAGGAGGAGCAGGAGGAGGAGGATGAATATTATACACAGATTGATGAAGCAAAATGGTCCCCGTTTTGGATGGTGATAGAGAACGATGCTTCCATCCGCGGGGTGCAGCCTACGTATTGTTTAGGTATCGCTGCTGTCCGCTGGTGGAGAAGAGAAGTCTGGGGAAATCCAGGCTTTGTTCATCTTGATGAGTGTAAGCCTGTCGGCACTGTCGGTTGACAGGTGGGTACGCTTATCTGTGATGATTCCTCCAGCCACACTAAACACACTCTCTGACAAGACACTAGCCGCAGGACAAGCAAGCACCTCCAGGGCATACAGTGTGAGTTCAGGCCACGTGTCCAGCTTCGACACCCAGTAGTTGTAGGGGGCAGAGGCGTCACCGAGGACGGTCGTGCGATCGGCTACGTACTCCCTCACCATCCTTTTACAGTGCTCCTGCTGACTCAGCTTTGACTGGGGAGCAGTGACACAGTCTTGCTGGGGAGCCAGAAAGCTGTCAAAGGCCTTAGAGAGTGTTCCCCTGCCTGTGCTGTACATGCTGCCTGATCTCCGCGCCTCCCCTGCTACTAGGCCCTCGGAACTGCGCCTTCTGCCACTAGCGCTGTCGGATGGGAATTTTACCATCAGCTTGTCCGCCAGGGTCCTTTGGTATAGCATCACTCTCGAACCCCTTTCCTCTTCGGGTATGAGAGTGGAAAGGTTCTCCTTATACCGTGGGTCAAGCAGTGTGTACACCCAGTAATCCGTAGTGGCCAGAATGCGTGTAACGCGAGGGTCACGAGAAAGGCATCCTAACATGAAGTCAGCCATGTGTGCCAGGGTACCTGTACGCAACACATGGCTGTCCTCACTAGGAAGATCACTTTCAGGATTCTCCTCCTCCTCCTCCTCAGGCCATACACGCTGAAAGGATGACAGGCAAGCAGCATGTGTACCCTCAGCAGTGGGCCAAGCTGTCTCTTCCCCCTCCTCCTCATGCTCCTCCTCCTCCTCAACGCGTTGAGATATAGACAGCAGGGTGCTCTGACTATCCAGCGACATACTGTCTTCCCCCGGCTCTGTTTCCGAGCGCAAAGCGTCTGCCTTTATGCATTGCAGGGAACTTCTCAAGAGGCATAGCAGAGGAATGGTGACGCTAATGATTGCAGCATCGCCGCTCACCATCTGGGTAGACTCCTCAAAGTTTCCAAGGACCTGGCAGATGTCTGCCAACCAGGCCCACTCTTCTGTAAAGAATTGAGGAGGCTGACTCCCGCTGCGCCGCCCATGTTGGAGTTGGTATTCCACTATAGCTCTACGCTGCTCATAGAGCCTGGCCAACATGTGGAGCGTAGAGTTCCACCGTGTGGGCACGTCGCACAGCAGTCGGTGCACTGGCAGATTAAACCGATGTTGCAGGGTGCGCAGGGTGGCAGCGTCCGTGTGGGACTTGCGGAAATGTGCGCAGAGGCGGCGCACCTTTCCGAGCAGGTCTGACAAGCGTGGGTAGCTTTTCAGAAAGCGCTGAACCACCAAATTAAAGACGTGGGCCAGGCATGGCACGTGCGTGAGGCTGCCGAGCTGCAGAGCCGCAACCAGGGTACGGCCGTTGTCACACACAACCATGCCCGGTTGGAGGCTCAGCGGCGCAAGCCAGCGGTCGGTCTGCTCTGTCAGACCCTGCAGCAGTTCGTGGGCCATGTGCCTCTTCTCTCCTAAGCTGAGTAGTTTCAGCACGGCCTGCTGACGCTTGCCCACCGCTGTGCTGCCACGCCGCGCGACACCGACTGCTGGCGACGTGCTGCTGCTGCTGACACATCTTGATTGCGAGACAGAGGTTGCGTTGGAGGAGGAGGAGGAGGAGGGTGGTTTAGTGGAGTTAGCATACACCGCCGCAGATACCACCACCGAGCTGGGGCCCGCAATTCTGGGGGTGGGTAGGACGTGAGCAGTCCCAGGCTCTGACTCTGTCCCAGCCTCCACTAAATTCACCCAATGTGCCGTCAGGGAGATATAGTGGCCCTGCCCGCCTGTGCTTGTCCACGTGTCCGTTGTTAAGTGGACCTTGGCAGTAACCGCGTTGGTGAGGGCACGTACAATGTTGCGGGAGACGTGGTCGTGCAGGGCTGGGACAGCACATCGGGAAAAGTAGTGGCGACTGGGAACTGAGTAGCGCGGGGCCGCCGCCGCCATCATACTTTTGAAAGACTCCATTTCCACAACCCTATACGGCAGCATCTCCAGGCTGATAAATTTGGCTATGTGCACGTTTAACGCTTGTGCGTGCGGGTGCGTGGCGGTGTACTTGCGCTTGCGCTCAAACACTTGCGCTAGCGACGGCTGGACGGTACGCTGACAGACATTGGTGGATGGGGCCGAGGACAGCGGAGGTGAGGGTGTGGGTGCAGGCCAGGAGACGGTAGTGCCTGTGCCCTGAGAGGGGGGTTGGATCTCAGTGGCAGGTTGGGGCACAGGGGGAGAGGCAGCGGTGCAAACCGGAGGCGGTGAACGGCCTTCGTCCCACCTTGTGGGGTGCTTGGCCATCATATGTCTGCGCATGCTGGTGGTGGTGAGGCTGGTGGTGGTGGCTCCCCGGCTGATCTTGGCGCGACAAAGGTTGCACACCACTGTTCGTCGGTCGTCTGCACTCTCAGTGAAAAACTGCCAGACCTTTGAGCACCTCGGCTCCTGCAGGGTGGCATGGCGCGAGGGGGCGCTTTGGCAAACAGTTGGTGGATTATTCGGTCTGGCCCTGCCTCTACCCCTGGACCCCGCACTGCCTCTTGCAACCTGCCCTGCTGCTGCCCTTGCCTCCCCCTCTGAAGACCTGTCCTCAGTAGGCGTAGCAAACCAGGTGGGGTCAGTCACCTCATCGTCCTGCTGCTCTTCCTCCGAATCCTCTGTGCGCTCCTCCCTCGGACTTACTCCAATTACTACTCCCTGAGTGATAGACAACTGTGTCTCATCGTCATCGTCCTCCTCACCCACTGAAAGGTCTTGAGACATTTGCCGGAAGTCCCCAGCCTCATCCCCCGGACCCCGGGAACTTTCAAAAGGTTGGGCATCGGTCACGTCAAACTCCTCCGGTGGGAGAGCAACCATTGCTGGCCATTCTGGGCAGGGGCCTGGGAACAGTTCCTGGGAGTCTGCCTGCTTTTCAGAATGTGTCATTGTAATGGAGTGAGGAGGCTGGGAGGAAGGAGGAGCAGCAGCCAGAGGATTCAGAGATGCAGCAGTGGACGGCGCAGAACTCTGGGTGGACGATACATTGCTGGATGCACTTTCTGCCATCCACGACTAGACCTGCTCACACTGCTCATTTTCTAATAAAGGTCTACCGCGTGGACCCATTAATTGTGAGATGAATGTGGGGACGCCAGAAACGTCCTCTCTCCTAATCCCGCAACAGTCGGCTGCGATACACCTGGATCAGGAGCTCGGCCTGTGCCCACACCCTGACTTGGGCCTCCGCGTCCTCGCCCACGTCCACGTCCTCTAGGCCTACCCCTACCCCTCAGCATGGTGTATTACCAGAACGCTGTAATTAAATGTGCCGCTTATTGGCCTGTGGTTGGAGGCTGACTTCGCTTACGGAACGCACAGCAGAGCCAGGAAATAATTTTGCGCAAGCCTGCTGTAACACTTAGCTGGCTGCGTATGAATTAGGAGGACAACTACACCCAGCACAGACCCAGTACACTGAGGACAGTCACAGGCTGCCCAAATAGATTTTTTTTCCCAAATGTTTTTGTAAAGGCCCACTGCCTATATTCAATAAATATATGTCTTCTGTCCCTGCCTCACCACCACTACTGGCCCTGGACTATGTATAATTACTGCAGGGCGCAATGCTCTGCACGGCCGATATACAAAAAAAAAAAAAAAAAGTGCAACACTGCAAAAAGCAGCCTCCACACTACTGCACACGGTTAGATGTGGCCCTAAGAAGGACCGTTGGGGTTCTTGAAGCCTAAAATACTCCTAACGCTCTCCCTATAGCAGCTCCGGCACCAGCAGCACTGTCCCTGATCTCTGTCAGAATAAATCTGTGGCGAGCCGCTGGAGGGGCCGATTTATATACTCGGGTGACACCTGATCTCGCCAGCCACTCACTGCAGGGGGGTGGTATAGGGCTTGAACGTCGCAGGGGGAAGTTGTAATGCCTTCCCTGTCTTTCTATTGGCCAGAAAAGCGCGCTAACGTCTCAGAGATGAAAGTGAAAGTAACTCGAACATCGCGTGGTACTCGTCACGAGTAACGAGCATCTCGAACACGCTAATACTCGAACGAGCATCAAGCTCGGACGAGTACGTTCGCTCATGTCTATTAATGTCCTTTATGATTGCGGCAGCAAAAGCTTTAATCCATCTTTGTTGGGGAAGCACAAACCCCCCATCCATAGAAATGTGGAGGGACAAATTAAACCAAATTCATCAATTTGAAGAATTAGTCAGTTGGTCAAATTCATCCCACACCTCATTTCTGAAGATGTGGCATCCTTGGAAAAACTACCCTCCGCACACTGTAAAAAACCTCTAGGCTCCCAGGGACAAGAATCAAAACATGTAAATTCCACCATTCTTCTCGTACCTCAAGGGAATAATTAATGAAAGGTAGATGCTATACTATTGGAGAGTGTAACTGGGTTGAGTATCTAAAAGATATATACGAATCAATGTACCATACATAAACTTCAATTAAAATCTCAAGCTCTGGTGGAAATACCCCCCCCCCCCCCTCTCCCTCCACCCTTTCCACTCCTCACCTACCCTTGTTACTTTACCCCCCTCACATCACTATCCCATTTTCTATTAAGCTATAGTTTTACACCGACTCGGGTCGATGCACCCCACTGGGTGATCTTCAGGATGGGCTCTCCTCCCATCAGCCGTCTCTCTTTATATCCCCCGATTGAGACACAGTCAGCTCCACGACATCCCATCTGGAGGATGTTCATCGATGACCCTGGATGAAGGGGAGTGGTGGGCTCGGGTGGGTTGTATCGGCTGAAGAGTCGGAGCTTGTTGGGAGTGACAGCGAGGGAGAGGGAACTTTTTTCCACCCTCAGCCGATGTCATACCTTCTGTTATACTATCTTTCTCTTCCCCCTTTCTATTAATTCTATCTCTGGATGTTGATAGAGATCTCTGGTCTCGGTCTCTGGTCAGCCAATAAAGCTCTTGAATAGAGCTGGTGGGCCGGAGACGGAGACTGAGACCAACGACAGCTGAAATGTTAAAATTCACTGTTATACAAAATGTAAGCTAGCACATCGCTGGCTTCTTAAACTGTTGAATGACTTGCTGTTACCATGCAAAGGACATCCATGAATATGACATTTGTAAATGTAAATGTAAGAGAAACATTTTTCAATAAAAAGTGATTTAATAAAAAAAAAGGGGGGTGTTTTCTAACAAGAGGAGTACCAAGGGGAGGCACTCAGTCCATGATCTACTAAGCTCTGCCATGACCCTCTGGATCATGGTTTCTAAGGTACATTTAAACTTTCTGCTCTACCACTGCTTTGTGGATGGTACAGAGCTTAGAAGGCCATTTCTAGCCCCAACACTTTCATTACTTTCTGCATCACTTCTCCCGTGGAGGGAGTACCTCAGTCACTCTCAGTTGTCTCCAGTACTCTGTATCTGTATACCACCTCAGAGGTCAGTTTTTGTTGGTGGTGTTTGTGGGTGGGTATGCCAGACTGGCTACCCTGAGAACAGGTCTAGGCAGACCAGACCAACCTTGGCAGTTGGAAGTAGTCTACTTGAAGACGCTGGAATGGGTAGTCAGGATGAGGGGTGCACTGCATGGGAGCCTATACAGACTTACCCATGTTGTTCTGTGCACAAATCAGGCAGCCTTGTGTGTGTGTGGCTGACGTGACGCAAAATCCTGGTGCAGACCAGTGACTAGCAACCACAGCTGTTTGTGACAGGTGTGCATTTCCATGGGAGGCCGAAGCTATGGCCATGACAAGATAGGGGCCTGTGGGAAACAAGGCTTGTTGGATACCATCCATTTATCCCCAGGTGTCTCTTTGCCCCTCTTGCTGGTTCCCATTGTTCCTTTCCCCCTCCCCTTTAGTTGCCTGCTCTTATAACTGGTGTTTCTTTGCCCCTCTTTAGTCATCTTTTGTAACTGAATCAACAGGTCATAATCCACCGGTGGTGATGTCTGGGGGGGGGGTACCTGTACCGCCCCAACCCCTGAAGGATCAAGTCTGGGCTTCTGTATGGCTGTCTTCACAGCCTGATCAGCCGGGTGATTTACGGTTGCCTCAGTTGCCATCCATGGAGTGGCCTTTTGTTGCACTTTTAGGCCACTCTCTCAGGCAGCAAGATTGTTTCCGTCAGTGCTGGTACAACTTTACTGTTTCTAATTACTTTAATTTCAAGAATGACCTTGCTCTCCAGATGGGTCTATAGTCATGAGCAATGCCATAGGCATAGCGGGAGTCTGTGTAGACGTTAGGTTAAAAGAGGTTCAGCTTTGACTACATCATGTAAGGGGAGCATAACATAACTTGTGTAGAACCTGCCTTCTTGATCATACCTCTATCCATCCACAAAGAGTGCAAAATCAGGGTTATCTAATGACTGATCAACATGACTGAACTCCTGGGCCATTAGGTAGTGCATAGTCTTGTCTATCAATCTGAAAGGGAAAAAAAACTATCAGGTGATTATTCCCACTTCCCCCCTTTCTCCAAAGGCAGCAAGGTAGCTGGACTGGGGGCGTTGTAACGCTGGCACAATGAGTGGCATGAGCAGGGTGCACTGTAGGTAAAAGTGAAGCAAAGTCTTAGCGAAAGCCTATGACAAAGTTCTAAATACCCAGTGTTCTAAACTTATTTTTTCCTCTGCTGCTAGGTATGTACCTAACTGAGAAAAATGGCTAATAGAAGGCACTCAGTCCAAGGTTTGCCCATTTCGTCCATTGCCTTTTGTATCTTACCATTCATCCTTTTTACTTTCTCACTACTCCGTGGATGGTAGGGTGTGTGAAAGACCTGGGATATACCAAGAGCAGACATGATGTATTGCATTATTTCATCTGTGAAGTGTGTACCTTTGTTTGACTCAATCACTTCTGGTACCCCGTACCTGCAGATTACCTCATTCATGAGCTTCAGTGGTTACCTGCTCATTTACCTTGGTAACAGTGTAGGCCTCCAACCTGAAAATACATCAACAACAACAAGCACATATTCATACTTCCCAAGAACAGCTAAATGTGGTCAATTTGCAATCTCTGAAATGGGTAGAGTGATCTAGGCAAGTGTTTTGTGGCACATTTACTTCTGCCCTGTTGCCTGCGGCACAGATCATGCAAGACTGGACAAATGATGCAGCAGCTACAGAGAACCCAGGAGTCACCGATCTTCGTTTAAGCGCCGACATCATTGCTGCTTATGATAGGTGTGTCTTTCCGTGCATCAGCTGGGCTATCATGGGGCACAGGGACTGTGGCAGGCAAGTTCTGTTAATTGTTCGCCATACGCCGCCCTGTTCTGCTTTAGTCCATTTTTCCTTTTCTTCCTTGCTGGCTTGTAACTGTAAAGTCCTTAGCATATCAATGTCCAAAGTTTTGTCTCTGACGTATGCTGTCAGTATCTTCTTTTCTTCCACGGCTTGAGGGCCACTAGCTTTGCTGTGCTTTCTACTATGGCATTGCCTCTTGCTTCTCCAGTGTAGGAATTGGTTTGAGCTCTCCACTTTGTCAGGTAGAAGTAGGCCCTCCATGAGACTCTGCACCAATGCACAATTCTTAATTTGCTGACCTGCTGAGGTAAGAAACTGTCTGGCCTTCCATATTGGGACGTAATCATGAGCTATACCAAATGCATACCGGGAAGCAGTATAAATGTTTGCCATCTTACCTTCTGCCACTCTACATGCCTCAGTGAGGGCCTTCAGTTTCTCTTCTTGTGTTGTGATATACAGAGACAGAGCTTCTGCGTTTAGGACATCTTGGTGTGTGACCACTGCATATCTGGTTTGGAGTCATCAATCCTCACTTTGGTTCCATCTACAAAAAAGCTCAAAATATGCATTGCTAACAAGGGGTTCCAGTAACTGTTTTTAACCTGAATTTTCTTGTTGCATCAATGCTTATTGAAATTTTTTTTTTTAAATACATGATCTATATTACCTAAATCCCCTATGCCTCTCTCTCCCCCATTTGAACCAGGATACTCGATTGGAGGAAGAGTAGCCGCCAACTTAATCTGCAGCGCATTTGATGCATGGGGCTCAATCAGGATGGGGGGTATGGGGGCAGAAAGTGTACATGGTGTGCGTAGTTTAAGAGCAGGGGACTAAAGTCAGGGGAGTTGGCATGCTTCTTTGAAGAGGTGAGTAATTAGGGTACATCTGAAGTTCCATGCATCAGGGATAATCCAGATGTACTGGGGTAGAGCGTTCTATAGGGTCGGTGCTACTCTGGTGAAGTTCTGTTGATGAGTATGTGAGGTTCATATAAGGGGGGCATCTAGTCTAAGCATGTTGGCAGAGCGCAGCACACAGGCTGGATGACGTATGGAGAGGAGGGAGGTGATATATGGTAGTGGGGTGCAATGGGGAGCTCTATGAGTGAGGGTGATGAGTTTAAATTGATTTCTGTAATACATGGGCAGCAAGTGCAGCAACTAGTATAGTTTAGAGGCATCTGAGAAACGGATGGACTGGAAGATAAGTCTAGCTGCCGCATTTAGTATGAATTGGAGAGGGGAGAGTCTGGTGCATCGAAGGCCAATTAGCAGTGAGTTGCAGTAGTTGAGTCTGGAATGGATGAGGGCGACAGCAAGAGTCTTTAGCGTGTCCATGGTCAGGAACGGATGGATCTTTGCAATTTTCTTGAGGTGCAGGTTGTAGGTTTGGGCCAGAGATTGGGTATTGGGGGTGAAGGAGAGGTCCAAGTCCAATGTGACTCCTAGGTAGCATGCCTAGGGCATATAGTAGTGCCAGCTACTGATATGGAGATGTTGAGGGGAGGTCGACTGGTAGAAGATAGAAAGACGAGAAGGTCAGTTTTTGAGATGTTGAGTTTGAGAAAAAGGGAGGACATGGTGTTTGAGACAGCAGACAGACAGTTAGTGATGTTTTGGAGGAAAGGTGTAGAGATGTCATGGGAGGAGGTATACAGCTGGGAGTCATCGGCATAGAGGTGATGTTGGAGGTCAAATCCGTGAATGGTTAGCCCAATTGGGGCTGTATAGCTAGAGAAGAGAAGGAGATACAGGACCAAGTCCCAGGGGGACCCCAACAGTGAGAGGAGGTGGAGAGAAGGTAGAGCCAGCAAAAGAGATGCTGAAAGAGCGGTCAAAGAGGTAGGAGGAGAACCAGGAGAGAGCAGTGTCCTTTAGGCCGATAGAGCGGAGCATAGTGAGAAGGAGGTCATGATTGACAGTGTCAAAAGCAGCGGACAGGTCAAGGAGGATTAGTGGGAACAGTCGCCCCTCTATTTGGTCACTATTTGGTCATTAGACACTTTTGTGAGGGTGGTTTTGGTCAAGTGGAGGGGGCTGAAACTGGGCTGGAGGGAGTTGAGGAGGGAGTTGTCAGAGACAAAGCGAGTAAGGCGGGAATAGACCAGACGTTCAAGTAGTTTGGAGATGAAGGGGAGGTTAGGGATAGGATGGTAGTTGGTGGAATCAGTTGGGTCAAGGTCAGTTTCTTTAGGAGAGCGGATATGATGAAATATTTGAATGTGCAGGGGAAAATACCAGAGGACAGGGAGAGGTTGAAGATGGTGGTGATGTGGATAATAACAGTCGGGGAGAGGAGATGTGAGGGGAGAGGGTCTCTAGCGTAGAAAAGCAGTCTGGAGACTTCTTCCTCTGTTATTGGTTCTCTAGCCTTATGCTAGAGACTGTGCAGATGTCAACGATAATCAATAGGAAGAAATAGAACTACCAGATTTCAGTGACAAAACTGCTCGTTTGAACACCCTTCAAGCTAAAGATACCAGCAACACAGAAAGAAGATCAACAGTGGTTCACGCTACAAACAGAAAGTCGAATCTTCAGTGAACTCCTATACCACCTGTCTTCAGGTAACACACCCAGAAGGATTAGACAAGGCCATCTAGATCCAGAACTACAGCAACTATGGCAACAAAGAAAGTGTTCCTTAGAAGAAATCTGTTATGCAGAAATTCTATTAATCCTGTTACTGGTCATAGAGTGCAACAAGTATTGATGCCCCGGCGAGATGCAAGTATGATTTTGACTGCTTGCCATGACAAATCAGGACATTTTGGTGTACAAAAGTCTGAAGCAACTATTTGTAAACGTTTCTATTGGATTGGCATGAGAGCTGACTTCGGGAAATGGGAACAAGATTGTACAGTGTGCGAAACCAGAAGAAGAGCAAAAGCAGACCAAAGAGATCCTCAACATCCTATCAAACCCACGTGACCCCTTGAGATTCTTGCCATTGACCATCTAAAGATTGAGCCGAGCAGAATCGGTTACAGCTATGTTCTCACAATGATCGATTACTACACGAAATACACTGTTGCTGTTCCCGTGAAAGACTTAACCGCGAAAACCACTGCCCAGCTGGTTGGGAAGAATTTCTTAATCCCCTATGGCTGTCCAAAGAAGATCATGTCTGACAGAGGTGCTGCTTTTGAATCGCAACTGTTCGAAGAACTCTGTCAATTGTACCATTGTAAGAAACTAAGAACCACCGCCTACCATTCTCAAGCAAATGGACTTTGTGAGAAAAGCAACCAAACTATTATTGCTGAGAACAATTCCTGCCGACAAGAGAGCCAACTGGCCAGCGGGCCACCAGAACCGATATTTACTTACAACAAACAAAAAAGGTTTCAATAATGACTTATAAAAAACCCTTAGAACGCTCCATGTAGCTGGCAAATCAAGTTCATAAGCCAGCGGATTTACTACACGCGTGATGACAAAGGGACCCACGTAATGTGGCACCAGCTTCAACAATGGAACCTTCAATTTGAGATTTCTAGAAGACAAATATACCTTCTGTCCCATCCTGTAAGGTTCAGATACTGACAGACTCCTCCCACTACGCAACTGTATACAAGCCGAGTTGCTTCCAGGTTCTTCCGTACTTCTTTCCTTACTCCCTGCAGCGCATCTGTGGCGATATCAGCTACGGTGCACATCCGCTAGTATCTATTTCTAGACGGAAATAGGCTACCAGAAACTAATCTAGGGCTCTTTTAAATCTCAGACAACAATCTGCCGTAGTACCAGATAGTTTTTCAACCTGGCCTTTCAAATATTGCCCCTAGACTCCTAAAGTTGCAAACCCTTCTGTGGATAAGGGTACCGGTATATAACCTAAAGTCCCTCCATAAGCTCAGGCACTAGTACTAATCACCAGTAGCCCGGTTAGACAGAGTGGTCAGCAAAACAAAAATAAACAAACAATGAGAATCTGGCAGCAGCTCCAGCCTTAGGCCGCCTGCAGACGGGCGGGTCGGATCCGGCGGCAAGAATTCTCGGCCCCAGCTGTTTCATGAGCCGGCTGCCGGGCAGCCGGCGCATGCGCAGACCAGAGCCGGCGGCCGGGTGAGTGACGTTTCTGTGTGAGGCTCTGTGAGCCCCGCACAGAAATAGGACATGCCGCGGTTTGTTTGCCGCGCGACATTTCGCGCGGCCAAACCGCGGCCGTCTGCATAGGAGTGCGTATTGTAATGCACTCCTATGCAGGCTTTCAGTGGCGGAAATCCCACAGATAATCCCACCGCGGGATTTCCGCCCGTGTGCAGGCGGCCTTAGTGGCTGGAGCTGCTGCCAGATTCTCATTGTTTATTTTTGTTTTGCTGACCACTCTGTCTAACCGGGCTACTGGTGATTAGTACTAGTGCCTGAGCTTATGGAGGGACTTTAGGTTATATACCGGTACCCTTATCCACAGAAGGGTTTGCAACTTTAGGAGTCTGCGGGCAATATTTGAAAGGCCAGGTTGAAAAACTATCTGGTACTACGGCAGATTGTTGTCAGAGATTTGAAAGAGCCCTAGATTAGTTTCTGGTAGCCTATTTCCGTCTAGAAATAGATACTAGCGGATGTGCACCGTAGCTGTAAGCAATCCAAGTGGTCATGGCAGATGATCATTGGACTGCACAGCGTCATTAACTCAAAATTCATTATTGAGTGTGCAGACGCTAGCTATTTCTGACCTTACTCACTCTGTACAATTAATCCAAGAACACTTGGGATTAAGGTACTTATACTAGAGTGTTTGATCCTGGTTTCGTTATCTGGTTCTTGGAACTATTGCTCCTGATGAATCGCGAGAGCGAGGAAACGCGTTGAGCGCTATATATAGATAGAACAGAACCAAAAAGACATAATTTATCTCTCTTTAACATCTTCAATATTTTCTAAAGGATCATAGTTATATTTATGTATATCTAGAAACCAGCACAGAAAAAGCGCATGAACGTCACATGATGCGCTTAGTTTACTAGAGCTGGTGTGAAGCCATCCTGGAAATCTAAGACAGTCTGCTAAAAATACTTCTACAGTAGACTTTCTCTAATAAAAAAACCCAATTAAGGTGGTTTACTAGATATACAGACGTTAATGAAATGCATCATTTGCATATTTATTAAAAGTTCTTTTATGAAAGCCCTTTTTTCCGTATAGGATTTTAGAGTATATATTAAATTAAAAGTTAAGTTTTATAACTAGGATTACAGTCTGTGACATTTAAAATATACACTGGTCCCCTGCAGCGGTGATTTTTTGTGGTGACATCAGCTGCAGGACAGGCAGACGGAGTAGAAATAGCTGCAAGGAAGCGAGGATGCTGACCATATACGTACAGGAATGGAGATACCCCAGTGGAGGAACAAGTACAGATGTTTAGTGCAAACTCTGCCAACGGCAGGAACTCCGCCCACTGATGAGCCTTTTTCGCTAGCAAACAACCGTAAATATTGCACTAAATCGTGGTTCTTCTGCTCAGTCTGACCATTAGTTTGGGGGTGTAATGATGAGAGAAGGAAAGCGACGTTCCCAGGTTTCTACAGAAGGCTCACCAGAATTGCACAGATACGATGTTCTCGGGAACCCCATGTAGACGAATGATTTCTTTACAAAAATCTTGGAAAATTCTATTGCAGATGGTAGCTTCTTTAACGCCACGAAATGTGCCATTTTTGAGAAACGGTCTACAACAACTAGGATAGTGATGAACTTCTGAGACTCAGGTAGATTGGTGATAAAATCTACCGATAAATGCGACCACAGATGAGAAGGCACCGGTAATGGTCTCAGAGGCCCCTCCAGACGACGATGCTGACTTTTACTGCATGCACAGACAGAGCATCCCTTAACAAAGTCGCGGATCTCCCGACACATGCCTGGCCACCAGTAGTGTCTAGTACAAAGATCCAGAGTCCCCTGAACCCCCAGATGGCCTGCGAGAACAGATGAGTGAGACTCTTCAATGACTCTAAGACGCAAGGTCTCTGGCACAAACCATCTGCCCTCCGGCACCCCCACGGAAGCGTCCTGCTAACAATTTTGTAGATGAGCAACGAGATCAGATTCTACAGCTGCCACCACCACCCCAGGTGCCAAGATATCCTCGTGAGGCACTGTCTCACTTTTCAGCAAACCAAAACTATGTGAGAGGGCGTCTGCCTTCACGTTCTTCTTCCCTGGAATATATGTAACGACGAGGTTAAACCTGGTGAAAAACAACGCCCACCTGGCCTGACGAGCTGTGAGTCTCTTAGCGGTGGCGAGATATACCAAGTTTTTCTGATCAGTATACACGGTAATGGGATGCCTTGCCCCCTCAAGTTGGTGGCGCCACTCTTCTAGAGACCACTTGATCACCAATAACTCACGATTACCGACGTCATAGTTACGTTCCGATCTAAACTTCTACGAGAAGAACGCACATGGACTATACCCAGGTCTCCCGCCCCCACCTCAGATACATCGACCTCAATGAAGAATGGTCACCACGCGTCAGGTTGTACTAGTACCAGGACAGCAGTAAACGCTCTTTTGAGACGACTAAAAGCCTCTAGGGCCTCTGGCGACCATCTTACCAAGTCGGCACCCTTCTGGGTAAGATCGGTCAGGGGTTGAGCAATAACAGAATAGTTCTTAATGAATTTACCGTAAAAATTCACAAAACCTAAAACCTAAAAACCGTTGGAGAGCCTTGAGGTTATCTGGTCTGACCCATTGGGAGATTGCGGCCACTTTATCAGACTCCATTTGTATCTCCGTGGGTGAAATCACATAACCAAGGAAAGACACTTGTTTAGTACCAAAAATGCATTTCCCCAACTGGACAAAAAGTTGCTACTCACGCAAACGGGTCAGAACCAGCCTCAG
Source organism: Eleutherodactylus coqui (assembly GCF_035609145.1). Lineage (NCBI taxonomy): Eukaryota > Metazoa > Chordata > Amphibia > Anura > Eleutherodactylidae > Eleutherodactylus > Eleutherodactylus coqui. The sequence goes on from NC_089845.1 coordinate 174,510,145, forward strand.
GTGCCGCACATGTAAATCCCAGTCTGGGGAATACACCAGAATGTCATCGAGCTATATGACCAAAAATACCCCCAGGAAGTCATGGAAGATTGCGTTCATAAATCCCTGAAACACAGCGGGGGCATTACAAAGTCCAAAGGGCATGACAAGACATTCATAATGTCCAAATGAGGTGTTGAATGCGGTCTCATCTCCCTTTCGGATGCAAATTAAATTGTAAGCCCACCTTAAAGGGGTTGTCTCGCGGCAAACATCAAAATTTTACATTACCCCATTCCCCCTGTCACCCCCCTGGCATAAAATAGCAATTTAAAGCGGTTTTTAAACCGCTTGCTACTCACCGATCCGACGAAATATGGAGTTATAAAAATCTTCTCCCTAAGATGGCCGCCGGTCCTTTCCCAGGGATGCACTGCGGTTTTCTCCCATGTTGCACCATGGGCTCTGTGCATTCCATTGCTGATTGCAGCCTCCTGATTGGCTGGAATCGGCACACGTGACGGGGCGGAGCTACGATGACGACGCGGTGACCAGCTCTCCGGCACGAGCGGCCCAATTCACCAGGCAGAAGCACGGACTGCGCAAGCGCGTCTAAAAACGCTAGAAGACATCAGAATTAGACGGATCCATGGCGACGGGGACGCTAGCAACGGAGCAGGTAAGTGAATAACTTCTGTATGGCTCATATTTAATGCACGATGTACATTACAAAGTGCATTAATATGGCCATACAGAAGTGTATAACCCCCACTTGCTGCCGCGGGACAACCCCTTTAAGTCCAATTTGGAATACCAGTGGGCCCCTACCACCTGATTCAATAAATCAGGAATCAGAGACAAGGAGCACTGGTTCTTCACTGTAATTTTATTCAAAGCCCAATAATCCACACAAGGCCTCAATGCCCCATCCTTCTTCTCTACAAAGAAGAGACCTGCCCCGGCAGGAGAACTGGACGGCTTCATATTTTGTTTGGCAAGAGACTCTGAGATATAGGACTTAAGGGCTTCGTGCTCACGCCCAGACAAATTGAAAATGGCTCCCTTAGGGATGGGACTGTCGGGGATCAAATCAATACCACAGTCCCACTCCCTATGGGGAGGCAAAGCCTCAGACAGTTTCTTGGAAAATACGTCATGTGTTACGGCACTCTAACCCCCGAGCGCCAGATGGGGTGCCCTGAACTCACCGCACTCCACTGTCCCTGCCTACTTGCCTCGACCTGGCTAACCCCAGGCAGACAACTGGGCGGCGGTCCCTACTATGGCTAGGGACCTGGCGACTACCTAGATGGAACTAACTTACCGGGGGACAGAGTGCCGACAAGGAAGGCAGATGGAATAACCAAACAGAAAATACAAGCACAAGGCAAAACTGGAAGAGGCTGACAGGCAAACTAGAAGCTGACTGAGACAGGCTGCAGACAGGACTTACTAGTAGCTGACAGAACCAATAACTGGCAGTGAGCTCAGGTCACTGCCAGCCTTATAACTACAAGACTCCGCCCAGGGGTGGAGAGTGGGAGGAGGCAACTCCCCCACTGCTGCATAAGAAGGATGGAGGAGTGCGGGCGGCACCCTACGGGTGGACACGCCCACGCCGCCGCACCCGGCCGCCCCACGCCGCCGGGAGAGCCCCGATCCCAGAGCTCGAGGACTCCGGAGCCAACGCCGGAGCGGCGCGCGCGCCGACCGCGGGACCCCGCGCCGCGCTGCATGGTAACATCATGAAAATCAGACAAATACTCAGGAATAAGTATGGTATCTGCTGAACACATGGATATAGTAGCTAAGTGACTATAACAGGACAACCCCCAATGTGTCAATTCCCGAGTGGACCAATCAAATCGGGGATTGTGCAGTGCCAACCAGGGCATACCAAGCACTACATCAACAGACATCCTTTCCATTATCAAGAACGACAGATTATCAGAATGGAGAACACCCACAGTGAACTGTAACATGGGAGTCCTCCATTGTACAACACCTGCAGACAGAGGGGTAGAATCAATACTAGTGAAGCATATGGGAACCTTTAACGCCGAGAATTCAGTCATCAGAGGTCTGACAAAACTTAAACTAATCAAATTGGCGGCAGACCCCAAATCAATAAAAGCTTGACTGGACCGAGTGAAATTCCGGAAGCCAATGTGACAATGCACCAACAACTTAGGGAGTACCTGTGATCCTAGGCGATCCTCCCAAAAACCGCCTAGGATCTGACGTTTTCTGCCGGTTCGGACTGATGTTGTAGACACTTCTGAGGACAGGTCGCTACACGATGTCCAGCTTTCCCACAATAGAGGCAGAGACGATGAATCATCCGGAACCGTCACCATTCCTCGAGACTTAGCTGGTATACTTCCATAGGCTCAGCACCAGAACTTGGCATGGGAGAAGTGGGAGCGGGTCTGCTGCATTCCCAAGCCTTACGGGCCTGACGTTCCTCTTTTCTAGATCTCAACCTTCTGTCAGCTTTAACCTCCAATTCCATCGCATCGTTGAGTGTCATGGGAGCGGGATGAGAAATTAGTAGATCCTTGAAAGCGTCAGACAGCCCCAACAAAAACACATCACTAAGGGCGCTACCATTCCAAGAGGTGTCACCTGCATACAGTCTAAATTTAGAGCAATAGTCCTCTACCCACTTCTGCCCCTGACGTAGAGACATGAGATGAGAGACCTCCAAGTTTCCGAAAAAACAAATCAACTGACTGCAGGCAAGCCAAACTCTCGGGTAAGGAGTAGGCCCATGTCTGAGGGGAACCCCGAAGTAAGGATATAATCAATCCAACTTTCTGGGATTCTGAGCCGGAGGAGCGGGGCCGCATCTGAAAATACAATCTACATGCCTGCTGAAAAAACAAAAAACTTGCACCTCTCCCCTGAAAATACCTCAGGAAGAGGACACTTGGGCTCAGGAATAGAAGGGGCGGCAGAAACATGCACTAACTCCCGCTGCTCTTGGGCCACCATACGACCGGACAGGTCTTGGATCATGACCACTAAATCCTGCAACTGACTTGCGAGGGTACTCATGGCCTCCATTGGAGAGCAATTTTAAGGGCCAGTTATTATGTTATTGTATACTCTGACAGTGAACCCGATGTTGCCAATACAGAATTTGACCTTACTTCGTATATAAACAATCCAGTCCTTCCAGTTTTTGACTCTGATGATCCAAGGACCTGGTATTTGATGCTCGGCTTTATAGTACCACTTTAGCAGTCTGTCCCATTTTGCTTCAAGCATGCTGTGGCCCATCTACAGAGCTCCAGAAAATCATCTATGTTTCAGCAATTCTGAAGAAGAAGAATTCCGCCTCTGACGTTCACAAAGAACTACTCAGGGACAAATCCCTGCCTACTACAGAGACTGAATATCAGCTACAATGTTTAAATTATTGTGAATAACTGTTCCAGTTAAAGTTTGTATCCCAAGAGACTGCTTGGAGAACTTTTTCAGTTAAACTGTTAATTATCCTTTTTGCTTGCTCGTTGCTATAACTTATTATCTTTTTCAGGTTACTTCATCACCAGCATTAAGGGACACTCAACTTCAGTTGTGATTCATGACTTGACTAATTTTCCCTCTTTTCCAGGTTGTACAGCAGACAGTTTGTTTAATATGTGTATTATATATTTTATGCTGAAAATGTAACTGCATAGTGTAGCTTCTGGGTAGAAGTAGAATGTATAGATCTCATAGCCATTTTAAGGCCTAGGGCTCTGCCTTAGCTCAGTCTCTTGTCCTGGGAAAACCTTGTGATAGAGGAAACACCGAGGACGGCTGTTGTTTTAGTAAAGAGGAATCTGTAGTGACCTGGTGTGCCACTACAGAATAAAAATATTTTACCTGCAAGTCAAGAGCAACTGTTCTAACAACCAGCTCAACCAGTCAGGATAGGGAACTAAATAATTAATTTAACTTAGGAATTTCACTGTAAAGCAATCGTTTTAGGACCTGAGAAGACCTAGGATAATGTCATAGATCATGTGACCCAAGTCACATGATTGGATGAGGGGCAGAGTTAATTGCAGCCGAGCTGATGTGAGTTCCCTGAAAAGGACGGGGGAGTTTTCCTGTTTCCTATGAGCTGAGGTGTAGGAGAAAAATAGAAAAGTGTTAAAGTGGTTGTCCCGCGCCGAAACGGGTTTTTTTTTTTTTAACCCCCCCCCCCCGTTCGGCGCGAGACAACCCCGATGCAGGGGTTAAAAAAACCACCCGCACAGCGCTTACCTGAATCCCGGCGGTCCGGCGTCTTCATACTCACCTGCTGAAGATGGCCGCCGGGATCCTCTGTCTTCATGGACCGCAGGGCTTCTGTGCGGTCCATTGCCGATTCCAGCCTCCTGATTGGCTGGAATCGGCACGTGACGGGGCGGAGCTACACGGAGCTACACGGAGCCCCATAGAGAAGAGGAGAAGACCCGGACTGCGCAAGCGCGGCTAATTTGGCCATCGGAGGGCGAAAATTAGTCGGCACCATGGAGACGAGGACGCCAGCAACGGAGCAGGTAAGTATAAAACTTTTTATAACTTCTGTATGGCTCATAATTAATGCACAATGTACATTACAAAGTGCATTAATATGGCCATGCAGAAGTGTATAGACCCACTTGCTGCCTCGGGACAACCCCTTTAAGTCAGAGTGGCTCAGTTACTGGAGAGAGAGAGAAAGAGGGGGTAGGATGCTGGCAGCAAGGAGAAGCTGTGTCACATGCTTCCCCTCCTCTCTGTCCTGTAACAAAAGAAGTTTGCTGACAACTTTAGAAACTCTGTATGCAGCAAATCAATCATCCACTATGCTAAGAGAAATTTGCTGTTCTCTTCAAAACCTGACATCCCTTTAAGACATGCTGCTGTGTCTTCCAGCTCTGCTTTCAACCCAAAGCCAACACAGCCACAGCATTGCCAGCTGCAGAGATCAGAGATCTTTCAGACGGTCACTGCGTGAATACTGGAGAATGTTAGCTCGTGTTTCAGAGAGTGAATAACTGTTAGTTGGGATGATAGGGGTTTTATTTCATCAGTCATCATCAATCTCTCTCTATAGCTCCCCCCTATCTTAGGTGCTACCTCTCCTGGTCTTGTTCATCTGTGTATGAAGTGCTAAACTGTTTATATGCAAGTTTTACTGTTTTAATATTCCTGAAGAGTGCCACATCCCAAAAGTAAATGGTGTGCCTGCAGTTTACTTGCATATGTGTTTTAGTTTTATTTAGCTACCAAGAGCTTTTAAACCAGGCACTGGTTTCATGTTCACCTAATTCCATTAGTTGGCCATATCCTACTATTCACCTTGATCTGTGCAGCAGTAGCACAGGGGTGGCAGCAGTAGCACAGGGGTGGATGCAGTAGTACAGGGGTGGCTGTAGTAGCACAGGGACAGCAGCAGTAGTAGAGGAGAGCAACAGTAGCACGGGGTGGCAGAAGCAGCACAGGGAATGGAATCAGTAGCACAGGGGCAGCAGCAGTAGCACGGGGGGCGGCAGCAGTAGCACTTGAGATGGAAGCAGTAGCATGGGGCAGAAGCAGTAGCACAGAAAAGAGCAGATGTAGTACAGGGGCAGCAGCAGTAGTACAGGAGAACAGCAGTAGCACAGGGGGCGGCAGCAGCATTAGTTCAGCAGAAGCTGCAGTAGTACAGGGGCGGAGGCAGCAGCACAGGGGTATTGGCAGTAGTACAGGTGCAGCAACAGTGAGAGTCAGGTACACCAGAGACTATAAAAGTGGCAGAGGCCTGCTCCATGGTAGTGCAGCGGGCAGTTTGTCCATGCTGGGGAGCTGCTAGGATAGACCAGACTGGGGAGCCCTTTTGACCCTGGGACAGAATAAGAGGATACCACCAGACCAGGTAGCCCTGATCACCTAAGGGCTGAAGTGGCTGACAGCACCATGGGCTCAAGCAGCATCTGCATGAGTGCATTTGTTTTCATGCCTGCATAAAATCCCTGGCCAGGGTACAGTACGGATTGGGAACATATCTTCAACAGACTGTTATACGTTTATGGATGAAGTTTTTAGGGTGCAATTAGTTAAGCAAGGCCTTGCAGGATAAAGCAATGTGGTTATGTCATGATATGTTATGATATGTGTGATGTTATCTAACCCATTTGCTACACCATATGAGAAAGAGGATGCAAAGAGGCAGCAAGGCACCTGGTTAGGAGGAAGTTACCTGATGTGACATGGAAATTGTGCCGCTTTTATGGTATGATGACCTCTGTTAGATGACATTTATCATATGGTGGTGTTCTGTGTGTAAGGATGCAGCTCCTACGGAGCATGAGAGGTTGGGGCCTACAGAAAAGTACATAAACCCTCCTATGGAGCATAAATATGTTTGTTTATTTGCTTGTTCACTAGAGCTTGTTCACTAGAGAGAGAGAGTCAAAAAGATCTAGAAAAGCTTGCACAGTGGGCGGCGACTAACAGAATGGAATTTAACAAGGAGAAATGCAAAGTCCTACATCTGGGCAAGAAAAATGAAGAAAGCACAAACAGAATGGGAGGAATTGGGCTAAGGAGCAGCACATGTGAAAAAGACTTGGGTATACTAATAGATCATTGACTGAACATGAGTCAACAATGTGATGCAGCAGCCAATTGCATTTCCTTCTCCGCATGTTTAGCACCATTTTCTAGCCAATAGACATGCGGGGAAGGCATTACCACTTCCTGCTGTGACGTGCTATCCCTATCCCACCCCACAGTAGTGAGTGGCTGGCGAAATCAGGTGACAGCCGAGTACTTAAACTGGTCCCTCCCGCGGCTCGCCTCAGACGCATGCCTCCAGTGGTTAGGGAAAGTGCTGCTGATATAGGGACAGTGTTAGAGTAGGATCCTGTCGTCAAAAACCCCAACAGTTCTTCTTAGGGCTACTCTTCATAGTGTGCATTACTGTTGTGGCTGGCTGGGAGCAGTAGTGCACCATTTTTTTTTTTAAGCATCTCGGGCTGTGCAGGCTATTTCAACTATAGCGTTCCCAGTCTGCAGTGTATTACGCAGAGTTTAGGGACAGAGCTGCCTATATAGGGAAAGTGTTACAGTAGGATCCTGTCTTCAAGAACCCCAACGGTCCTTCTTAGGGCTACATCTGACCGTGTGCATTATAGTTGTGGCTGGCTGGGAGTTGTAGTGCATCCATTTTCGTATTACGCATCTAGGCCTGTTCCCAGCCTTTCAGTAATTGCGTTCTCAGCCTGTAGTGCCGTACAACCAGCTTTCACCGTGAAACTGCTCTCTAATATTTCCTAGCCTACTGCAAACGACTTCAGTTATACCGTTCTGTGTCTGCAGTGCATTAGACAGAGGTCTCACCGCTAAACAGTACTGTAATATTACCGGGGCCACTGCAAACTATTTCAGCTCTGCCGCTGTGCAGAGCGTCTCACAATACCCTTTCCTTGGTGGGGATGAGATAGCCGCAGTTACCAGCACTATCCACTGGCTTTAGAGTCTTCTCCCACTCCACACAGCCTCTATTATCTACAAGTCTCTGCGAGCCGTAAATTACCCCTAGGTATCAGCGCAAGACACAAGTCCCAGCATAGAGCCTCCGCTATCTACAAGTCTCTGTGTGCGGTAAATTAAGCCACAGTTGTCAGCGCTGTACAGTGGGGTAATTTATTTGGGCCCTGATCTATTCTTAATCCCCCATGATGAGGAGTAGGGGTAAGGGTCGAGGACGCGGACGTCCAAGTGAGGGTGTGGGCACAGGCCGAGTTCCTGGTCAGGGTGAATCACAGCCGGCTGCTGAGGGATTATGAGAGAGGCAAGTTTCTGGGCTCCCCAGCTTCATATCACAATTTACGGGTCCGCGTGGTAGACCTTTATTACAAACAGAGCAGTGTGAGCAGGTCCTGTCGTGGATGGCAGAAAATGCATCCAGCAATGAATCAACCAACCAGTCTTCTACGCAGTCCACTACTCCCGGCCTAGGGACTGCAACTCTGAATCCTCTGGCTGCTGCTCCTGCTTCCTCCCAGCCTCCTCACTCTATGAAAATGAAATATTCTGAGCAGGCAGACTCCCAGGAACTGTTCTTAGGTCCCTGCCATGAGTGGGAAAAAATGGTTCCTCTCTCACCTGAGGAGTTTGTCGTGATCGATGCCCAAACTTTGGAATGTTCCCGGAGTCCGGGTGATGAGGCTGGGGACTTCCTGAAACTGTCTCAAGAGCTTTTTGTGGATGAGGATGATGAGACACAGTTGTCTATCAGTGAGGTAGTAGTAAAGGCAGTAAGTCCGAGGGAGGAGCGCACAGAGGATTCGGAGGAAGAGCAGCTGGACAATGAGGTGACTGACCCCACCTGGTTTGCTAAGCCTACTGAGGACACGGCTTCAGAGGGGGAGGCAAGTGCAGCAGCAGGACAGGTTGGAAGAGGCAGTGGGGTGGCTAGGGGTAGAGGCAGAGCCAACTGTTTCCCAAAGAACCCCCTCATGCCAAGCCACCATGCAGAGGCCAAGGTGCTCAAAGGTGTGGATGATTTATAGTGAGAGTGCGGACAACCGACGAACAGTGGTGTGCAACCTGTGTCGCACCAAGATCAGCCGGGGAGCCACCACTACCAGCCTCACCACCAGCAGCATGCGCAGGCATATGATGGCCAAGCACCCCACAAGGTGGGACGAAGGCCATTCACCGTCTCCGGGTCACACCACTGCCTCTTCCCCTGTACCCCAACCTGCCATACACATCCAACCCCCCTCTCAGGACACAAGCATGAGCGCCTCCCGGCCTGCACCCATACCCTCAACCCCACCGTCCACCACTCCATCCAGCAATGTCTCTCAGCGCAGCGTTCTGCTGTCGCTAACACAAGCGTTGGAGCGAAAGCACAATTACGCCACCACCCACCTGCACACACAAGCTTTAAACATGCACATTGCCAAATTGATCAGCCTGGAGATGCTACCGTACAGGCTTGTGGAAACGGAGGCTTTCAAAAACATGATGGCGGCGGTGGTCCCACGCTACTTGGTCCCCAGTCGCCACTATTTTTCCCGGTGTGCCGTCCCAGCCCTACACCAGCATGTCTCCTGCAACATAAATCGTGCCCTCACCAATGCGGTTACAGGAAGGTCCACTTAAGCACGGACACGTGGACAAGTACTGGCAGGCAGGGCCACTATAATTCCCTGACGGCACATTGGGTGAATTTGGTGGAGGCTGGGACCGAGTCAGAGCCTGGGACTGCTAACGTCCTACCCACACCCAGAATAGCGGGTCCTACCTCGGTGCTGGTATCTGCGGCGTTTTATGCCACCTCCTCCAAACCCTCCCGCCACCTCTACCTCTCAATTAAGAAGTGTTAGCACGTCGCCAGCAGTCGGTATCATGCGGCGCAGCAGCACAGCGGCAGGCAAGTGTCAGCAAGCCTTGCTGAAACTAATCAGCTTAGGTGACAAGAGGCACATGGCCCCCGAGCTGCTGCAGGGTCTGACAGAGCATGGTCGTGTGTGACAATGGCCGTAACCTGGTGGCAGCTCTGCAGCTTGGCAGCCTCACACATGCCATGCCTGGCCCACTTCTTCAATCTGGTGGTTCAGCGGTTTCTGAAAAACTACCCCCACTTGTCTGACCTGCTCGGCAAGGTTCGCCGCGTCTGCGCACATTTCCGCAAGTCCACCACGGACGCTGCCACCCTGAGGACCCTGCAACATCGGTTTCAGCTGCCAGAGCACTGACTGCTGTGTGACGTGCCCACACACTGGAATTCTATGCTGGACATGTTGGCTAGGCTGTACGAGCAGTGTAGAGCAATAGTGAAATACCAGCTGCAACATGGGCGGCGGAGTGGTAGTCAGCCGCCGCAATTCTTTACTGAAGAGCGGGCATGGATGGCAGATACCTGCCAGGTACTCGGAAACTTTGAGGAGTCTACCCAAATGGTGAGCAGCTATGCGGCAATCATTAGTGTTACCATCCCGCTGCTATGCCTGCTGAGAATTTCGCTGCAAAGCATAAAGGCCGACGCTTTGCAGTTGGAACAGAAGACAGGGGATTACAGTATGTCGCTTGATAGCCAGACCACCCTCATGTCTATATCTCAGCGCGTTTTGGAGGAGGAGGAGGGGGAAGAGGAGGAGGGGGAAGAGACAGCTAGGCACACTGCAGATGGTACCCATGCTGCTTGCCTCTCATCTGTTCAGCGTGTATGGGCTGTAGAAGAGCAGGAGGATCCTGAAAGTCATCTTCCTAGAGAGGACAGAAATGTGTTGCGTACTGGGACCCTGGCACACATGGCTGACTTGTGTTAGGCTGCGTTTCCCTTGATCCTTGCGTTAGACGCATTCTAGCCAACACGGATTACTGGGTGTACACCCTTCTCAACCCATGGTATAAGGAGAACCTTTTCACTCTTATTCCCAAAGAGGGAAGGGGTACGAGAGTGATGCAATACCTCAGGGCCCTGGTGGAAAAAGTGATGGTAAACTTCCCATCTGACAGCACTAGTGGCAGAAGACGCAGTTCAGAGGGCCAAGTAGCAGGGGAGGCTCGGGTATCAGGCAGCATGTCCAGCGCAGGCAGGGGTACACTCTCCAAGGCCTTTGCCAGCTTTATGGCTCCCCAGTAAGACTGTGTCACCACTCCCCAGTCAAGGCTGAGTCGAAGAGAGCACTGTAAAAAGGTGGTGAGGGAGTACGTAGCGGATTGCACCACCATCCTCCGTGATGCCTCTGCTCCATACAACTATTGGGTGTCAAAGCTGGACACGTGGCACAAACTTGTGCTGTACACCCTGGAGGTGCTGGCCTGCCCTGCCGCTAGCGTCTTGTCAGAGAGAGTGTTTAGTGCAACTGGGGGAATCATCACGGATAAGTGTACCCGCCTGTCAACTGCCAGTGCCAACATGCTTACACTCATAAAGATGAACAAAGCCTGGATTTCCTCAGACTTCTCTTCTCCAACGGTGGAAAGAAGCGGTACCTAATAATTCTTTTCGTGGCAACAGGAGAAAAATGTATCCTGTAGCACCACAAAAAAGGGGGATTTAGCTTTGTCAATCACTTTCGGATATTATTACTCCTCCTCCTAAAACAGCATGTCATCACGCTGAACCGCCAATTTTTCTGCGGCCCAAAAGGCTCTGTTTAAAAGGTTTTTACAATTTTTCAAAGTTTAAAAAGTATTGATAGTTTAACAGAAAAAAATTCTTTTCACAGGGCTGCCTCCAGGCTCTGTTACAAGTTAAGCAACAGCGAGCTGTATCTATAAAACATGTTTATAGGTTTCACCTGCCCTCGTGGTTGAGCAATTTTTCAGGGGTGCACTTTTACTCTTGGTACACCAATTTTTCTGCCCCTTGCTTGTACTGTTATCTAACTAATTTTTCCGGCCTTCGCCTACCCTCTTGGTACACCAATGTTTCAGGGGTTCGCCTACACTCTTGCTACAGAAATGTTACAGGGGTCTGCCTATACTCTTGCTATAGAAATGTTACTGGGGTCTGCCTATACTTCTGCTACAGAAATGTTACAGGGGTCTGCCTATACTTTTGCTACAGAAACGTTACTGGGGTCCGCCTGCACTCTTGCTACAGAAATGTTACTGTGGTCCGCCTATGCAGTTTCTATTGAAGGTTTAAGGGGTTCGCCTATACTTTTGCTACAGAAATATTACTGGGGTCTGCCTTTATTTTTGCTACAGAAATGTTACTGGGGTCCGCCTATTCTCTTGGTACACCAATGTTTCAGGGGTTCGCCTATACTCTTGCTACAGAAATGTTACAGGGGTCTGCCTATACGTTTGCTACAGAAATGTTTCAGGGGTCCGCCTATACTTTTGCTACAAAAATGTTACAGAGGTCTGCCTATACTTTTGCTACAGAAATGTTACTGGGGTCTGACTACAGTTTTACTATAGAAATGTTACAGGGGTCTGCCCTTATTTTTGCTACAGAAATGTTACTGGGGTCTGCCTATACTCTTGGTACACCAATGTTTCAGGGGTCTGCCTATACTTTTGCTACAGGAATGTTACTGGGGTCCGCCTATACTTTTGCTACAGAAATGTTACAGGGGTCCGCCTATTCTCTTGGTACACCAATGTTTCAGGGGTCTGCCTATACTTTTGCTACAGGAATGTTACTGGGGTCCGCCTATACTTTTGCTACAGAAATGTTACTGGGGTCTGCCTATACTTTTGCTACAGAAATGTTACAGGGGTCTGCCTATACTCTTGCTGCATAAATGTTACTGGGGTCTGCCTATACTTTTGCTACAGGAATGTTACTGGGGTCCGCCTATACTTTTGCTACAGAAATGTTACTGGGGTCTGCCTATACTTTTGCTACAGAAATATTACTGGGGTCTGCCTATACTTTTACTACAGAAATGTTGCAGCGGTCCGCCTATACTTTTACTACAGAAATGTTACTGGGGTCCGCCTATGCTGTGGGTGCACAAAGACTTCCAATCGCAGAGTTTTATCTATCTGGCACAAATGCACTGACTGACTAGTGCAGAGATGTGGGCAGAGGCCGAGGTCCTTGGTGGGGTGAAACTCTGCCATGTTTGGGCATTCTGATTTCTTCTTGTGTAATACCATCTTTGTGCACTGACAGCATAGGCGAGCCCAAAGAACTCAAAGACTTCCCCTTGTGGTGTTGAACTATCTGACACCTACACAGAATGTATTGTGTGGGGACACATGGATTTCCCATTGCTATGTAACTCAGGGCACCTTGGGTCACACAAGGTGGAGGCTGGGACCGAGAATGACCCCGGGCCCGTTCACGTTCTTCCCACACAGACTATTGCGGGTCCTACCTCGGTCATGGTTTCTCAGCCTTGTAATGCCACCTCCTCCTCCTGCTTGGGGTCTGAGGATCAGCTTGGGCAACATGTATTTTCTCTCATGCTACCACAGTTATCTGAGACAGTGGTTTGGGTAAAACAAAAGGAGCGTTACTGCATTAATGAGATGTTCACAGCTGTACTAGCATCGGAGTCCGCTCTATGCCCACAATTACTGAGGATGTGAGCCGAGGCCAAGTTCCTCGGCAGGGTGAAACTGCCTTGTTTGGGCGCTCTGATTTCTTTCTGTGTAATACTTTCCTTGGGTTCCAGGGGCTCGTCTACGCTGTGAGTGCACAAAGACTTCCCATTGCGGTGTTTTACCTGTCTGGCACAAATACACTGACTGACTAGGGCAGAAATGTGGGCCAAGGCCCTTAGCAGGGTGAAACTCTGCCATGTTTGGGCACTCTGATTTCCTCATGTGTAATACTATGCTTGAGTTCCTTGGGCTCACCTATGCTGTGAGTGCACAAAGACTTCCCAATGCGGTGTTCTACCTGTCTGGCACAAATACACTGACTGACTAGAGCAGAAATGTAGGCCGAGGCCCTTAGCAGGGTGAAACTCTGCCATGTTTGGGCACTCTGATTTCTTCTTGTGTAATACCATCTTTGTGCACCGACAGCATAGGCGAGCCCAAGGAACTCAAAGACTTTCCATTGCGGTGTTGCGCTATCTGACACCTACACAGAATGAAGTGTGTGAGGACACATGGATTTCCCATTGCCATGTAACTCATGGCACCTTGGGTCACACAAGGTGGAGGCTGGGACTGAGCCTGACCCTGGGCCCGCTCACGTGCTTCCCACACAGAGTATTGCTGCATTGTGGAGATGTGTAGAAGTGCTGGCACCTGAGTCCCCTTTATGCCCACGTTTGCGGCTCCTGAGAATTTTGTGACGGAGGTGGCACGGGATTGGAATGATGATCGTACGTCAATTTATCATCAATTCTCAACAGCATTGTGGGCTATCGCCCACACTTTCAAAGAGGGTCGCTGCCTGGCCCTGCCAACCCTCTGCAGTGTGTGCTTCCGGTTCCTCCTCATCCATTACGCACCTATAAATAGACATGAGGGTGGTGTGGCTATGAAGCGAGCGTGTGGCCTGAGGGCAGCTGAATGTTGTGCAGGGAAAATTTTGGGTGGATGCAGGGTCATGCGGGCGGGGTGGGGGTGGGGGGGTAGGACAGCAATGCCAGCGTGTAACCCAGGAGAAGAGGCAGCGGTGTCACCTACAGGCAGTGATTGTCCTAGGTTGCATGTAGTGTGGTGCTTAGCTAAGATGTGCCAGCGCGTGTGCCTTGCTAATGAGGGTTTGTCCGAAGTAAATTGTTAGGGGGGTGACACCAGACTCTTGCCCCCATTTTGGCTTAATAGTGGGACCTGGGAGCCTCAGATGCAGCCATGCATGCTGCGCCTTCCCTTCCCTATCCATTTCTGTGGTGTTTCCATGAATTTCTGATGTTTTCTGGTGTTTCATAAGCCATGACCTATGCGGAGCATCGGTTCCATACACAAATGCTCGAGTCGCCCATTGACTTCAATGGGGTTCGTTACTCGAAACGAGCTCTCGAGCATTACGAAAAGTTCGACTCGAGTAACGAGCACCCGAGCATTTTGGTGCTCGCTCATCTCTACCCTCTACTCTTCCTTAGTCAGACCTCATCTGGAATACTGGGTCTAGTTCTGGGCACCCCACTTAAAAAAAAGACATCTACAAACTGGAGCAAGTTCAGAGAAGAGTTACCAAGATGGTGAGCGGTCTGCAAATCGTGTCCTATGAGGAACGGTTAAAGGATCTGGGAATGTTTAGCAGAAGAGAAGGCTGAGAGGAGACTCAATAGCGGTCTACAAATATCTGAAGGGCTGTCACAGTGCAGAGGGATCAGCCCTATTCTCATCTGCACAAGGAAAGACTAGAAGCAATGGGATGCAACTGAAAGGGATGATTAGAAGTGGTGTTGTGTCTCCTTAAGGAAAGCACCTCCAAAATGTGTGGAGACAACTAGGGGGTGAGTGGGTCAGGGGATGGTATAGTCTCTCCCCAAGGAGAGCACCCAGAAGGGGTGTGGGGACACCTAAAAGATAAGTAAGGTGACTTATAAGGCCATGCTAGCTCCTCTGGGAAATTTAATAAGAAAGATGGAAAAATACCTCTGCAGCGCCATCTATTGGATGGCAGCATTCTTTCAAATCAAAATGTGACTTTCTAACAAGTCTTATCAATGATGAGGAATAGGAAACCAAGCCAGAAAACCATGCACATACAGACTGTTTCGTGGTAATTGCCCCTCAGCAGTGTGCTGGCTTGCTTTCCTATTTCCTATCATTATTAAGACTTGTTATAAAGTCACTTTGATGTGAAGGAATGCTGCTATCCAATAGATGGCGCTGTAGAGGTGTTTTTCCATATTCCTTTTTTGCATAAATTTCCCAAAGGAGCTTGCATGGCCTTATAAGTCTCCTTACTCATCTTTAGGTGTCTCCACACCCCTTCTGGGTCCTCTCCTTGGGGAGAGACTATATAATCTCCTGATCTACTCACCCCTTAGGTGTCTCCACACACTTTTTGGGTGCTCTCCTTAAGGAGACATGACACCGCTTCTGACCCACATCATAGGCCCCTCCCAGACTAAGCCAGAAGCCTACTGCACACTGATGAGGGGCAATCACCCCAAAACACTCTGTCTATGTATAGTTTTCTGGCTTGGTTTCCTCCTCCGTATCATTAATAAGACTTGTTATAAAGTCACTTTGATGTGAAGGAATGCTATTATCCAATAGATGGCGCTGTAGAGGTATTTTTTCCATCTTTTTTTTTTGAAAGGGAGGAGACACAGATTAGATATTAGACAGTGAGGGGATCAATGAGTGGAACAGGTTGCCACAGGAAGTGGGGAGTTCTCCTTCAATAGAAGTGTTCAGAGGCTGGAAAATATCTGTCTAGGATGATTTAGTGATCCTGCACTGAGCAGAGGGTTGAAACTGATGACCCCGGAGGTTCCTTCCAAATCAACCATACTAGGATTCTATGTGTCTAAACAGGGTTGTGAGGTCTCGTGGATTCTCTAAGACAATAGCTTACTATGTTGATTGGCCCGGTCCATAAATCTGGATTCTAACTCCAATAAACTGTTCTAAAGTCCCTGCAGCAGGCCTGCTGTTAAACTAGTAATGGTCCAAATGGGTGTGCATGCCAATGTTTACAGAGGCCAGCCTCACTTACGGTTCGTTGCACAAGAGACACAGCTGCCACTAACCCTCGCTCTACTGTGTGTCTCCTCAGCTATTTCTCCAGCTAAGCTCTCTCTCCCTTGGCTCTAGATGTTGCACACAAGTTCCTGGGACCTCTGCACAGTTCTCTTGTTGCCCTTGCATCCTGGCACCTACAGCTTTCCTCTGACAGGCAGCTCACTCTGCAGCAGTCTCTCCGTCCCTCAGCTACACTGTCACTGCTCTTCCTCCATCTGTGACACAGCTCACACTGTTTTCTATTGTGGCTCTAATAAATTGTAAGACCTTGCTGGGGGCAGAGGCCTCGCGCTGCAGCGCCTAGTATATTCCAGGACCTTTTCCTGCCCTGCACAAGGGAGGCAGCGCTTCTCCCTTCCACTCCAATCATCAGATTGCTGCTAATGACCCGCATCTGCCGACCTTGTAGGAAACCATGCTTTCCTGCCTGATGTCAAGGGGTCTCATTCTCTGATGCACGTTCTGGGGGGTCTTGGGGGGTTTCTGGGATCTCCCTAGATATACGAGGCTCGCTTCCATGTGACGACCAGCCCTACATGTTCTTCTGACTTCTCAGTAATATCACTTCTCCTTCCCGCCTCTCTTCGTGACGATGCGGCGCGCTATTTCTGGTACTTCTTCATCCTGTATATATTAACTGTTCATTTACAAATGTGAAGGTGTTTTTCTCTAAATCCACGTGAAGTAGCGTTCGCGGCCGCTATAAAAAGCTGGATCTCAGACATTAACCCTCCAAGTACTGGATACTTTTACAGAGCCGCTGCCTGAAAAGGAAACCTTTCTGTTAAGCTTACTTCACAGGCGCTCGCCAACATGCGATTTCCCCGCAGATGCAGCCGCCTCGCATCACTTCAGGGAGGTACCGGAGGATCGCGGAGTGTTTCGCATTGTTTTCAATAGGGGAACGTCACATTGCACTTGCGTGCACCTAGCATGCGGCTCGATGCTGTGCCGGCCCCACTTCAAACAATGGTCGATGCAAGTGCACGCCCATATAGGACCCGCTGCTCGTGTGTATGGCCACATTCAAAAGAACGGGGTTCATATTCATGCGAGATTTGTGCATCTCACAACACACAAATCTCGCAAGAGAATCTCAGCTGCATGAAACTGGGAATTACAGAAGCAGGAGAGCTGTCATGTAGGCTGGATTCACGCAGTGTATTTCGACAAAACATTTGCCCGCGCAGTACGCCGCGAATAGACTGACTTCAGTGGGTTGGATCACATAAGCGCATTTTGTTTGCACAACAAATCTGCAGCCGGCTGTAATTTCTGGACATTTGTGCAGGAAGGAGCACATCTTGAACCAAAAAATAGAAGGTGGCTAGAGATGAGCGAACGTACTCGGATAGGCACTACTCGTCCGAGTAATGTGCTTTATCCGAGTATCGCTGTGCTCGTCCTGAAAGATTCGGGGAGCGCCGCTGCTGACAGGTGAGTTGCGGCGGGGAGCAGGGGAGAGCGGGTGGGAGAGAAGGAGAGAAAGATCTCCCCTCCGTTCCTCCCCGCTCTCCCCTGCAGCTCCCCGCTCCGTGGCGCGCCCCGAATCTTTCAGGACGAGCGGGGAGGTACTCGGATAAAGCACATTACTCGGACGAGTAGTGCCTATCCGAGTACGTTCGCTCATCTCTAAAGGTGGCCCAATTAATGTAATTTAACCCCTTCATAATCCGGCCATTTTGTTTTTTATTTTTGTTTTTTCCTCTTGACTTTCAAAAAATCCTAACTTTGATGTATCCATTGGCCGAGCAGTCTGTGATTGGAGGACAAGTCTTACTGCTATCTGGTACGATGTAATATGAGGTATAATGGGCAGAAAAACCGAAGTGGAGCGCAATGGAGAAAAAACACAATTTGTGCATCTTTTGGGGGGTCGTGTTTGTACGATGCACACGCTGCAGCAACAATGCCCTGATAACGTTATTCTGTGCCGGTCCGGTTACTACGACACCAAAGTTCTATAGGTTTGTTTTTGCTGTACTACTACGTATGTACAGTATTTTACTATTTGTAAAAAGATATATTTTCTGCCGCCATCTTCTGACCGCCATGACTGTTCTTTCAGTCAGTATAGTTGTGTGAGGGCTCATTTTTTGCAGGGCGGCCTGTAGTTTCTATTGGAGTGCATACAACTCTTTGATCGCTTTTTATTACATTTTTTTTAGCTACAAGGTGACCAAAAAAGCACAATTCTGGCGTTCCTTTTTTCTGACGATGTTCACCCTGCTGGATGAACTTACCTCCATACAGAATAATGCAATACCTAAGTATTGCATTTTAAACTCGTTCTGACATGCCATGACAATGGATCAGCACCTCATGGTCTTGTTAAAAACAAAAGGTACGTGAAAAAAAGGATTGGCAATTTTGGAGCGCACTGGGAAGGTAAGTGTACTTTATACTGGGAAGGTAAGTGTACTTTATACTGGGAAGGTAAGTGTACTTTATACTGAGAAGGTAAGTGTACTTTATACTGGGAAGGTAAGTGTACTTTATACTGGGAAGGTAAGTGTACTTTATACTGGGAAGGTAAGTGTACTTTATACTGGGAAGGTAAGTGTACTTTATACTGGGAAGGTAAGTGTACTTTATACTTAAGAAGACGTCCGCCCGCGTGCCATGCTAGTACATTCCATGTGTTTAACCACCCGCTGACTTGAATGGTTGATTCTAGCGCTGCAGTTGTCTTCACACGGGATGCGCACATTGCAGCGGATTTATAAACCGTCTTTCACCAGCTTTTGGTGTTAAAAAAAAAGGGCACAATTTTTGTACAAGTGTGCTTTTTTTTATCTGTGCCAGTCCTACCACTTCCTGGGGCTTGTTGTCGCAAGAGGGCACTCTGGATGCACAGATTTTAGTATAACGGCATAAATAGGTCAGACATAGCGGCCCGGTTACCATGTGAGTATACAGCTGTGTCCCTGTGCCGATGACATCATCAACTTGCCTTCTGATTTATTGACACGTTCCACGTGTGGTTTTGACCTATGTGAAGTACGTTTACCACCTCATGACCAGTTGATATATGGATATAACAGACCCATCACGGAGGGATCGGTAACATATGTAGCAGAGGGTTGTTGGGCACTAATGAGCCAGTAGGAGCTGCATGGTGGATGGTCTACTTTACATGGGTGAAGGTGGTACAGTTGGTTGTATTTAGACACCAGGTAAAGGGTTAATGTAGTAAGATGGTTCCTGATTGGAGGATGGTATTCCCCTCTCTATATATTGTCATTATGTTAGATGCATCTGCGGAGCTAGTGATGATGAACCTCGATTAAAACCTACGGATGTACTCAGGACATACATGTATGGGGTTTGCAGGACACCGAGGGGAAGCACTGTATTCTTACACATGTATGACATTGATAACATAGTGCCGCTGATGTGTACATGTAGGTTGTGGTCTGTTACTATGACTACTCTCGGCTGATATCGCGAGACTGTGTTGATCTCGCGCATGCGCATTGGGGGAGCTTAGATGCTGGCGGACAGATACACACTGCGGGGCAATACATGCCGTTACTAGGTACTAGGTGATGAAGAGGTTATACAGAGTTGTTTGTGTATTGTGACTGGCTATCGTCTGTATAGAATGTATGTATAGTGCACTCGTGGTTAACTTGATAAAGACCCTAGATTGGAGTCGAAACGTTGTTTGTCTTTGGCAATGTAGGAATAAAGCTACATCCACCCCCGTCCTATTTGTTTCAAACTGCTTGTACCTCACATTGTAATTGTTGAATTGTCTGCATTTATCCATGCCTGAAAGCGCTGCGCAATAAGTTGGCGCCATACAAATAAAGATCATTATTACATCCGTGGTGAAGCGGTTTGCACCTTATATTGCTACCCGTCCTTATTTATGATTTTGGTCTAAATCGGATTTGGGTCATATCCGACACAAGGCGTACAATGAAGATCGCTCTGCCATTTGTGCTTTACAGTGAGTGCTGCTGACAAGGATATTTATTTGGATAGTGGCAGAGCTCGGACACCAGGAGGAGTCTCACTACCTTTACTGAAGTCATAGAATCCTAGAATGGTAGAGTTGGACGGGACCTCCAGGGTCATCGGGTCCAACCCTCCTGCTCAGTGCAGGATTCACTAAATCATCCCAGACAGCCTTTGTTTGAGTCACACCTATTCACCATTTTTTTTCCTTTAGATTTCCACATATCTGGCGTGCCCACCATCGGTGGGTTCTTCTGGTTAGTAGCACCGCCACAATTCATCTAATTTTTGCAGGGCTTTTGGTCAATAAATATTTATCTGGGAGCCAGGCCACTGATACCACTGGGTTTGCTCCACCCCTCTTCCTTCCTAACACCAGCACTTCTTTCAACTGTGTTCACGTCCTCAGAATGTGGATATGCAACATCTGAGGAGCAGCCCCTCAGCCTAGGAGACAGCGAGGTAGAGTTCAGGCCTTGTCACGGGGCTCTACCATCTCCCACCCAGAGGGTAGCAAGAGGACCTGTCCAAGAGACCAGGGGCAGACTATTAAATGGGGGTAAACCAAACTGTGGTTTACCTTGAGTCTTTTGTCACAGATGATGCCCCCCCCCCCCCCCCCCCTCTGTCCTCTGCGGAGCATTCCAGCAGGTATAATAAAGAGTCCACACACACACAGAGCTGACTTTTAAAGGCTGAACCAGGAACAGTCGATAAAGCCCATGTACTTGAGGAATAAACTTAATCAACTTGGAAAAAGTCCAACACAATTTACATCCACCGTCAGGACACTGGTACAGGAGGATTCGTGGTGTAACAGGTGGGAATCACGGGAGGACAGAGGAGTTCCACAGGTCAAGTTATCTGTTGGTTTTGTGGTCCCAGCCTCTCTCTTTTTCTCACTCTCCAACCCTCTACTGGTACACACTCATGCATTAGGAAAAGCACTCAGAGCTGCACGGTGGGCTCTCGCAGACTTGCGTTTTCTCCTGGTCTTCAGCATAGAGGCCAGGGTAGATGGGGTCCAGGAGGCCAGGTAGATGGGATCTGTTATTTGCTCTTCCGCTTCCATCTTCTCTACAGACAGACTAAAGGTGTCTGTGTGCAGACAGCCTCCTATCAAGATCAATCCAAGTAGAAGACTGACAGAAAAGACTCCAATCATGCACCTTGCAACCACGTATATAAAACAAGGTCACATGACATATAAAAATATACCTTTTCAGTCATAACCCAGACAGTAACCCAACTGCACCAGGTATGGCCTGTGGAACTTCTTTCTGGTTAATCTAGTCTTTGGAGCGGTGTAAGCAACTGTAACTGATTTAATGAGACGTTCACAGTGCACAAAGACTTCCCATTGCGGTGTTGAGCTATCTGACACCTACACTGAATGAATAGTGTGGGGACACATGGATTTCCCATTGCTATGTAACTCAGGGAACCTTGGGTCACACAAGGTGGACGCTGGGATCGAGCCTGACCCAGGACCAGCTCACATACTTCCCACACAGACTATAGTGGGTCCTGGTCCTGGTTTCTTGGCCTTGTAATGCCAACTTCTCCTCCTGCTTGGGGCCAGGGGATCAGCACTGGGCAACATGTATTTTCTCTCGTGTTACCACAGTTATCTCAGGCACTGGTTTGGGCCAAACAAAAGGAGCGTTACTGCATTAATGAGACGTTCACTGCCATACTAGCATCAGAGTGCACTTTATGCCCATGATTGCTGAGGGTGTGTGCAGAGGCCTGGGCGGGGTGAAATTCTGCCATGTTTGGGCACTGTAATTGCTTTATGATTAATACTTTCCTTGGGTTCCTTTGGCTCGCCTATGCTGTGGGTGCACAAAGACTTCCCATAGTGCTGTGTCACCTGTCTGACACAAATACACTGACTGACTAGGGCAGAAATGTAGGTCGAAGCCCTTAGCAGGGTGAAACTCTGCCATGTTTGGGCACGCTGATTTCCTCATGTGTAATACCATGTTTGAGTTCCTTGGGCTCGCCTATGCTGTGGGTGCACAAAGACTTCTCATTGCGTTGCTTTACCTGTCTGGCACAAATACACAGACTGACTAGGGTAGAAATGTGGGCCAAGGTCCTTGGCGGGGTAAAAGTCTGCCATGTTTGGGCGCTCTGATTTCTTCTTGTGTAATACCATCTTTGTGCACCGACAGCATAGGCAAGCCCAAGGAACTCAGAGACTTCCCATTGCGGTGTTAAGCTATCTAACACCTACATAGAATGAATTGTGTGGGGACACATGGATTTCCCATTGCTATGTAACTCAGGGAACCTTGGGTCACACAAGGTGGAGGCTGGGACCGAGCCTGACCCTGGGCCTGCTCACGTGCTTCCCACACAGAGTATTGCTGCATTGTGGAGATGTGTAGAAGTGCTGGCACCTGAGTCCCCTTTATGCCCATGTTTGCGGCTCCTGACAATTTTGTGACGGAGGTGGCACGGGATTGGAATGATGATCGTACGTCAATTTATCATCAATTCTCAACAGCATTGTGGGCTATCGCCCACACTTTCAAAGAGGGTCGCTGCCTGGCCCTGCCAACCCTCTGCAGTGTGTGCCTCCGGTTCCTCCACATCCAGTACGCACTTATAAATAGACGTGAGGGTGGTGTGGCTATGAAGCGAGCGTGTGGCATGAGGCCAGCTGAATGCTGCGTAGGGAAACTTTTGGGTGCGCTGTGGATGCAGGATCATGCAGGGTTGGGGGGGGGGGTTGAATAGCAATGCCAGCATGTAACCCAGGAGAAGAGGCAGCGGTGTCACCCGCAGGCAGTGATTGTCCTTGGTTGCAGGTAGTGTGGTGCTTAGCTATGATGTGCCAGTGTGTGTGCCTTGCTAATGAGGGTTTGTCAGAAGTAAATTGTTATGGGGGTGACACCAGGATCTTGCCCCCATTTTGGCTTAAAGGGGTTGTCCCGCGGCACCAAGTGGGGTTATACACTTCTGTATGGCCATATTAATGCACTTTGTAATATACATCGTGCATTAAACATGAGCCATACAGAAGTTATTCACTTACCTGCTCCGTTGCTAGCGTCCTCATCTCCATGATTCCGTCTAATTTCGCTGGCGGCTTGCTTTTTTAGACGCGCTTGTGCAGTCCGGTCTTCTGCTCTGAGCACGAGCGGCTTCAGTGTGCTCGCTGCTACAGCTCTTCTGCGCATGCGCAGACGAGCTGCATCTTCTCGGGAGCACGCTGGAGCAGCCAATCTGCTACCATCCTCTGTTAGAGGAAGGTGCAGAAACTGGAGCCGCCCAGCCGAGAAGCCCAGCCCAGCAGCCCAGCTGCCTAGCCGAGAAGCCGCCCAGCAGTGCCTAGAAGCTGCCCAGCCGCCCAGGTAAGTGATGGGTGACGGGTGACGGACTGACGGGGGTGACGAGTGATGGACTGCCGCTGTGGCCCCGGAGCCTACCGCTGGGCCCCGGGGCCTACCGCTGTGGCCCCGGAGCCTACCGCTATGGCCCCGGAGCCTACCGCTGTGGCCCCGGAGCCTACCGCTGGGGAGCCGGGGCCTAGCGCTGGGGAGCTGGGGCCTAGCGTGGGGGAGCCGGGGCCTAGCGCGGGGGAGACGGGGCCTAGCGCCGGTTACCTGCTGCCTGGCGTGTTCCGTGGTCGGCAGCCGCGGTGGGTCCGGTTGGCGGCTGCGGGGCATCTGGTTGTCAGGGAGACACAGCTGGTAGCGTCTCGGGAGCGCGCACGTCGGGCTACAGCAAGCGACAGGAAAAGAGCCGGCGGCCATCTTGGGAAAATTTTTATAAGTTGCTGAAATGCTGGAACTGTAAGTAGAAACCGGCTAGAAAAGTCATTTACAGGGGGGCTTAGTAATGTATGCTTAATAAGGGGGACTGGGCAAAAAAAAAATTTCACTGCTTCCTCGAGACAACCCCTTTAATAGTGGGACCTGGGAGCCTCAGATGCACCCATGCATGCTGCCCCTGCCCTTTCCTATCCATTTCTGTGGTGTTTCCATGACTTTCTGATGTTTTCTGGTGTTTGACAAGTCATCAGCTATGCGGAGCATCGATCCCATACAAAAATGCTCGAGTCCCCCATAAACTTCAATGGGGTTTGTTACTCGAAACGCGCTCTCGAGCATTACGGAAAGTTCGACTCGAGCAACGAGCACCCGAGCATTTTGGTGCTCGCTCATCTCTAGTCACATGCTTTGAAGGGCTCATGACTGCAAGACCCAGGAGTGAGCAAAGACCATGGCAAAGCCACGCAGGGCAGAGCAGCCTGCTGGATTAGATGAGTAGGAGTTTCTATTATTTATCTTTTTAGACACAAACAAGTTTAGGGATGAAGGGGGTGGGGCGATGGTGTGGAGGAGGTGGAGCCTGTTTGAATATCCATGCATTGGGCCAATTAACAGCAGAACAGCAGAAGGCAATTTCATTTGAAGCTGACTTTGGGCCCATTCTCACACCCATGATGTGACCTGTGTGCGGAGTGGTAACAGCAGCGTTTATGAAGCAATTAAAAGTGGTCAACACATGTTTAGTAGCCACTGGGAGTGGGACATTAGAATAATTTTCTCTGCAGCACCCAACCCAGTAACAATTCAGCAACATTGCAAGTCAATGAATGATCTTACCCATTACCCCAGGGGCTATTCCACCATGCTGCTCTACATGACTATTATCGGACATAGAATTGAGAAGATGATGATCAATTATTATTCCTAAACTCTGATCAGATAGATGAAAAAAAAATCCTCTCTGCATTGAGCAGATAGAACTGCTGCTCCAGGGATGACTTACAAGACGAGGAGTTGATAATCTGATGACCTAGCATCCCAATCTAGCTGGTTTGATTCAACTTGCTGTTTTTTCCTCCTCTGAATCTCAGTTCTTGCTATTCTCATCATGTTTACCATCTGTTTACCTCCATCCTTTGATTTAATTATCCCACTCTATGCATAGCAATGTGTTTTCACGTAGCCAGAATGCCAATTCCGTTCTGTTGCTAGGTTCACGACAACGGTAAAGTTAGAACCCTATGTAAGAGATGAACATAAATCTGTTCTGTGGGATCACGGAGTCTACAATGGATGAGTCTATAAATCTCTGCACAGATTGCAGAATCTACGATGGACTGGGTCTATACAGCTCTGCACAGGTCGCGGCATCTATGCTGGACAGCTGTTACGATCCAGTTCAGGGTTGGAGTCTTTGTGTAACCAGTCTGGTTCTTGGTTGTAGCCACCGGTGTTGTAGTCTATGCAGATCGGGAGTTTAGTCAGAGGAGAGCCAGGAGTCGGTAACATTAGGTCTCAGATTGGTTGCAGAGGAGCACGCAGGTAGTGGGGATGTAACTTGTTGGGTTGTAACCAGTGTGGATCAGTAGCATGGGCAGGGAAGCCAGGGGTCAGTACACAGGTAGGTGTCAGTTTGCGGTACAAAGGAGCAGGCAGGTAGAGTAGTCAGGTGAAGGCAGCAATAGTTGTGAGAGGAGCAGCTGGCAGCAGAGCTTGACTAATGGCCGAGAGCATAATAATCACACACTGAGAGAGGTACTGGGCCAGGCTTATATAAAGTGTCTAATCAGTGCATGGTGGAGCTAATCAGGATCTGGGTTGGAGGAGAACTGTCCAGCAGGCTGAATAGCTCACTAGGGAGAGACATCAACTGGAGCACAGGAGATCCCAGGTTCAAACCCTGACAACGGCTCTTTAGAGCTCAGCACAGATCACGGCATCTACAATGGATGGGTGTATAGAGTTCTGCGCAGACTGCCTTAAAAGTAAAAACAAAATGAGATTATAATTATTTAAAAAAAAAAAAAACTGGTTCTCTTGCTGAAATTCAGGTCGTCCTTAAAATTTATCAAGTGTAATTTAACCCTTTTAGACCAGAGATTTTTCAGTTTTACCCGCTTTCCAGGAGCCATAACGTTGAACTGTTTTCCCATTAACGTGGCTACATGAGGGCTTGCTGTTTGTGAACAAGTTGTACTCTTTTATGGTTACATATAATGTTATGAAAAAATGTTAAAAAAGTAAAAATGTTTAAGTGCGATGAAATGCAAATAAAAATGTAGTTGCACCGGTGTTTTTCTTTTTTGGGGAGGACGGGGTATTTTACTGTATTTACAATGTATGAAAATAATGTTTATTTCATTCTGCAGGTTAATACGATTGCAAAGATCTGCTCTGTCACTCTTTCACTTGACTCTTACACTACGGCCGTCACTTTCAGAGAGATCTGATCTTTGCAGAAGGAATCCTGCGGAGTGGCATTAGGATACACCATCAGTGTAGGGTCAGGCTTTTGTGAACTAAGCCGAATAGCTCGGAAAAAGTGGCGACACAATAAGAAGCTCCGGCTCATTTGGCCTTGTGTTGCAGCCTATTGGCAATGGAGTCAATAGCTGATAATGTGAATCTTAGAAAAAAACAAAAGCATCTTAAAGGGATGAATGGACAGAACTGCTGCCACTTCTCTATTGCCATTGGTAGAGGTATCACCAGGGCTGCCCGTACAATGAGGCAACCCGAGACTACCATCTCAGGGAGCAGTCTGCAGGACTTTAGAGGGGAGGTGGCTGCTAATTATTTTTCTACTTGCCATTATTGGCTGGTAAAAAATAATTCCCAGCTGCAAGCTAGCTGGGCAACAAACCCTTGAGTATTTCATTCATGCAGTCGCCCTACTGTATGCAGCTCAGATGCCAGGGAGAGAGGTTAGAGGTAATAGCAGCAGTGGCCAGCGGTAGATTGGAGCTGCAGGCTGAGTGAATTGCTTGTTGGTGTGCAGCTGGACTGAGGGCCAATAGGGGGGACACTATTACTACTAGGATGGGACCACTATGGGAGTCACTATTACAGCTAGGGCCACTATAGGTCACACTGTTACTATTGGGTCACTATGGAGGACAATATTACTACAAGAGCTACAATGTGGGGGTCATTAAAAAAACTAAGGCTATAAAGGAGGTCACTATTGCAGCGTCCCATAGGATGACCCCGGACACAGGGCATACATTGAGGAGCAGGGAGGGTAAGATGCTGGCTTGTTATGGCAGCACTTACCATGCTCCCTCCCAAAGGGATGCTTGTAGCCAAGCCCAGAGCAGCGCTGGGCTTCTTGCGGTCACCCCTCGGAGATGGTTGCCAAATAGACTGGAGGACAGGGATAGTAGTTTTCACGGGTGATGCCACCATTCTAATACACACTGGAATGACCTTCGGCAGAGAATAAAGGGCCCATACATAGATATAACGTACCACAGGTCCCCTGGAACAACTTTACTTAAACTCCAGCAGTAGAAGGAAAGGAGACAATCTTCCACATGCAGGCATTTAGATAGACTTGATTAGGAGTACCTCCACATGGCGATCCGAGGCTTCAGGGCGCTCATGTGTGAATGTTTGTAGATGCGTACCTCCACCCGGCGGTCTTCAGGATGTTCGAGTGTGAACAACTGATAAGAGTACCTCGGCACTAGGCTTTGAAGAAAACTCCACTTACTTCTCTCTCACGCTCTCTCTCCAATTGGGGCTCATTCCTCTCTCATGCTAAATCAGCCAGTCTAGTCCAGGGAACCTCTCCTCCTCTTCCATTCTTCACTCCATGAGGGTTAAAGGGACCTCCATGTAGCTGACACTCTTTATCAGGAACCTAGAAGACATCGACCTCTTCCCAATCTCAAACACTTCCATTTATACTCTCATTCATATGATGTGACAAGACATAGATTGATACATTTACAGGCAATCTGCGGGCTCTTGAAAACACTTAACCCATCACACGCTGCAGCTGTGCAATACACATAACAGAATGACTATACAGATTTGCATAGCACACCAACATAAGACGTGACATGTATGACATTATGGAGGGGGCCAGGAAAGGGGCCACTACAGTTCCCCCCTCCTTAAAAATAAGCCCACCCTGGTGCCTGCAAAACAAAGTGTAAGATCTGGAGTCAAGCCATCTTCAGTGTATTACTTCCAATTCACCTGTGAGACCTCTGCACAGTCACGGAGTGTGCAAGGCAAAACCTTTAAACACAACTCCTACCCCTCGGTTACCTATGTGAAGGATAAACCCACTCCAGGTGTACTGAGACTAACAAGAAGTGTCATTTCTGAGTACTGCTTTTCTATTTACGACAGTATGTCAGGAATATAACTTGCAAGTACATTTGAATTTTTACTAGGCTGAACAGAATTCAGGATTCACTAGTATAGCTATGGGGCTTGTTCATTACTATTTTCCCCAAAGACAAAAGGACTGAGATAAGTGGAATGACCATCACTTTCTCTATTGAAGAATGAAACACACCGCTACCAAACAACAAAAGCTAGAGAAGGGCGACTAGCAGGAAAAACAAGAGACGAGTGGAATTACGATCACTTTCCCTGACTAAAGAAAAAGGTGAAAGGAAGGCCCCGCCTACTGGGACAGACTAGACGGTGGACCAACAATGAGACGCTACATGGGGAACATGAAACCTCCAGCCATACACACAGAGCAAACATACCAGGCACACAGATTCATGCACACAGTGGCATATTTACATATATATATATATATTAGAGATGAGCGAGCACCAAAATGCTCGGGTGCTCGTTGCTCGAGTCCAGCTTTCCGCGATGCTTGAGGGTTCTTTTCGAGTAACGAACCCCATTGAAGTTAGTGGGCGACTCAAACATTTTTGTATATGACCGATGCTTGCTAAGGTTTTCATTTGTGCAAATCTGCAAAACCTACGAAAGTGATGGAAACGACACAGATACGGAGAGGGCAGGCGAGGGGCTACATGCAGGGCTGCATCTCAGGTTCCCAGGTCCCACTATTAAGCCACAATAGCGGCAAGAGTGCCCCCCCCCCCCCCCCCGCATGACCCTGCGTCCAATGGGGACTCCATGTGTCCACACACTACTCATTCTGTTTGGGTGTCGGATACCTCATTGACAACGCAAGGGATAAACCATCTGCACTCTGCACCTTACCCAAGTCTGTCAGTGTTTTGGGGACAGGCAGGTAAAACACCTCAATGGGAAGTCTGTGTGCACCCACAGCATGGGTGGCCCCCAGGAACCCACACACGGTACATAAAGAAATCCCATTGCAGTGCCCCGGATAGCTGAGGTTACGTGATAAAAAATACATGTTGGCTGCGGCCCACACGCCATGCCCTAGACATTCGTGGTTTCTTTAAAAGTGCCAGGCAGGTACAACTCCGCTATCGCAAGTCTGTGTGCACCCGCAGCATGGGTGGCTAGCAGAAACCCTCAGACGGTACAGAAAGAAATCCCATTGCGGTTCCCCCGGATAGCTGCGGTTACGTGAGAGGAAATACATGTTGGCTGCAGCCCACACGCCATGCCCTAGTCAGTCTGGGTTGTTTTTCGGGCCAGATAGGTAGAACACCGCGATGGGAAGACTCAGGGCACCCATAGTATACACCCTGTAATATTCCTGTAGCAAAGGTATAAGCTGACCCCAGTAACAGTTATGTTGCAGAAGTCTAGGGAGACCCCAGTAACATTTCTGTGGTAACAGTATAGAGAGACCCCAGTAACATTTCAGTAGCAGAAGTATAGGCAGACCCCTGTAACATTTCTGTAGCAGAAGTATAGGCAGACCCATGTAACATTTCTGTAGCAGAAGTATAGGCAGACCCCAGTAACATTTCTGTTGTAACAGTATAGACCGAGCCGAGTGACATTTCTGTAAGTACAGTATAGACAGACCCCAGTAACATTTCAGTTGCAGCAGTACAGGCAGAGCCCAGTAACACTTGAGTAGCAGCAGTACAGGCAGAGCCCAGTATTTGTAACATTTCAGTAGTAACAGTATAGACAGTCCCCAGTAACATTTCTGTTGTAACAGTATAGACCGAGCCGAGTGACATTTCTGTAGTAACAGCAGAGGCAGACCCCAGTGACATTTTTGTAGCAGAAGTATAGGCAGACCCCTGTAACATGTAAGTGGCAGCAGTATAGGCAAACCCCTGTAACTTTCCCATAGCAGAAGTAGAGGCAGGCAGGCAGACCCCAGTAAAATTTCTGTAGTAATAGTATAGGCCAACCTCTGAACATTGGGATACCATGAGCGTAGGCGAAGGCCGGAAAAATTAGTTGGATAAGAGTGTAGATGTGGGCCCGAAAAATAAGTGTACCAAGAGTACATGGGTACCTCTGAAAAATTTATCAACCGAGAGGGCAGGTGAAACCCATAAACATTTTTTTAAAGATACAGCTCACTGTTGCTTAATTTGTAACAAAGCCTGGAGGCAGGCCAGTTGAAAAAGTTGGTTCATGTAACAGTCTCAATACTTTTGAAACTTGGAAAAATTGGTAGATGTAGATGAGCCTTTTGGGCTGCAGAAAAATTGGCCATTCAGCGCGATGACATGTTGTTTCTGGAGGAGGAGTAGCAGGAGGAGGACTAATGTCAGAGACAGATTGACAAAGAGAAATGCCCCGTTTTCCCGGTGATAGAGAAGAGTGCTTTTATCTGCAGTTGCAGTGATAAGAATCTTTAGGTTCCGCTGCTCTCTGACGGTGGAGAAGAGAAGTCTGGGGAAATCCAGGCTTTGTTCATCTTGATGAGTGTAAGCCTGTCGGCACTGTCGGTTGACAGGTGGGTACGCTTATCCGTGATGATTCCCCCAGCCGCACTAAACACCCTCTCTGACAAGATGCTAGCCGCAGGGCAAGCCAGCACCTCCAGGGCCTACAGCGCGAGTTCAGGCCACGTGTCCAGCTTTGACACCCAATAGTTGTATGGAGCTGAGGCATCACGGAGGACGGTGGTACGATTGGCTACGTACTCCCTCACCATCTTTTTACAGTGCTCCCTCCGACTCAGCCTTGACTGGGGAGTGGTGACACAGTCTTGCTGGGGAGCCATAAAGCTGGCAAAGGCCTTGGAGAGTGTTCCCCTGCCTGCGCTGAACATGCTGCCTGATCTCCGCGCCTCCCCTGCTACTTGGCCCTCGGAACTATGCCTTCTGCCACTAGCGCTGTCGGATGGGAAGTTTACCATCAGTTTGTCCACCAGCGCCCTGTGGTATAGCATCATTCTCTAACCCCTTTCCTCTTCGGGAATGAGAGTGCAAAGGCTCTCCTTATACCGTGGGTCGAGCAGTGTGTACACCCAGTAATCCGTAGTGGCCAGAATGCGTGTAACGCGAGGGTCACGAGAAAGGCACCCTAACATGAAGTCAGCCATGTGTGCCAGGGTACCTGTACGCAACACATGGCTGTCCTCACTAGGAAGATCACTTTCAGGATCCTCCTCCTCCTCCGGCCATACACGGTGAAAGTATGACAGGCAAGCAGCATGGGTACCCTCAGCAGTGGGCCAAGCTGTCTCTTCCCCCTCCTCCTCCTCCTCAACGCGCTGAGATATAGACATGAGGGTGCTCTGACTATCCAGCGACATACTGTCTTCTCCCGCCTCCGTTTCCGAGTGCAAAGCGTCTGCCTTTATGCTTTGCAGGCAACTTCTCAAGAGGCATAGCAGAGGAATGGTGACACTAATGATTGCAGGATCACCGCTCACCATCTCGGTAGACTCCTCAAAGTTTCCGAGGACCTGGCAGATGTCTGCCATCCAGGCCCACTTCTTGGTAAAGAATTGGGGAGGCTGACTCCCACTGCGCCGCCCATGTTGGAGTTGGTATTCCACTATTGCTCTATGCTGCTCATACAGCCTGGCCAACATGTGGAGTGTAGAATTCCACCGTGTGGGCACGTCGCACAGCAGCCGGTGCTCTGGCAGATTAAACCGATGTTGGCAGCGTCTGTGGTGGACTTGCGGAAATGTGCGCAGACGTGGCGCACCGTGCCGAGCAGGTCAGACAAGTGGGGGTAGTTTTTCAGAAACCGCTGAACAACCAGATTGAAGACGTTGGCCAGGCATGGCACGTGCGTGAGGCTGCCGAGCTGCAGAGCCGCCACCAGGTTACGGCCATTGCCACACACGACCATGCCCGGTTGGAGGCTCAGCGGCGAAAGCCAGAAGTCGGTCTGCTCCGTCAGACCCTGCAACAGCTCAGGGGCAATGTGCCTCTTCTCACCCAAACTGAGTAGTTTCAGCACGGCTTGCTGACGCTTGCTTACCACTGTGCTGCTGTGCCGCGCGCTACCGACTGCTGGCGACATGCTCACACTTCTTAATTGAGAGGCAGAGGAGGAGGAGGGGGGGTTTTGGAGGAGCTGCCATAATACGCCAGAGAAACCTTCACCGAGGTAGGACCCGCTGGCCTCAGTGTGGGTAGGACGTGAGCGGTCCCAGGCTCTGACTCGGTCCCAGCCTCCACCAAGTTCACCCAATGTGCCGTCAGGGAGATATAGTGGCCCTGCCCACCAGGACTTGTCCACTTGTCTATTGTTAAGTGGACCTTCCTAGTAACCGCATTGGTGAGGGCACGGTTTATGTTGCGGGAGACGTGCTGGTGTAGGGCGGGGACGGCACACTGGGAAAAATAGTGGCGACTGGGAACTGAGTAGCGCAGGACCGCCGCCGCCATCATGTTTTTGAAAGCCTCCATTTCCACAAGCCTGTACGGCAGCATCTCCAGGCTGATCAATTTGGCAATGTGCACCTTTAACGCTTGTGCATGTGGGAGGGTGGCGGCGTATTTCCACTTTCGCTCCAACGCTTACCCCTACTCCTCATCATGTCGGATAAAGCATAGAGCAGGGCCAGAAAAAATTAACCCGCTGTCTTATGCTTATACCTAGGGGTTATTTACTGCTCACAGAGACTTGTAGATAATAGAGGCTGTATGGAGTGGGAGAAGACTATTAACCCAGTGGAGAGTGCAGATAACTGCGGCTACTTCACTGCACACAGTGAATGGTAGATGTCAGATACTCTGCACACCTCCGGAAAAAAATAGGCACTGTTTAGTGATGAGAACTCTGGCTAATTCACCGCACACATCGAATGGGATATGTGAGATGCTCTGCACAGGCCTAGATGCTTGAAAAAAAGAATTGGTGCACTACTGCTCCCAGCCAGCAAAAAAGTAATGCACACAATGAGGAGTAGCCCTAAGAAGGACTGTTGGGGTTCTTGACGACAGAATCCTACTCTAACACTGTCCCTATGTCAGCAGCAGCACTTTCCCTAACTTTCTGCCAGCATGCGTCTGAGGCGAGCCGCGGGGGGGACCAGCTTAAGTACTCGGCGGTCACCTGATCGGCCCAGCCACTCACAGCTGGGGGGTGGGATAGGGCTGGCACGTCACAGCAGGAAGTGGTAATGCCTTCCCTGCATGTCTATTGGCTAGAAAATGGCGCAAAACATGCGGGGAAGGAGATGGAATTGACTCGAGTGCCGCGTGGTGTTCGTCTCGAGTAACGAGCATCTCGAGTACCCTAATACTGGAACAGTTAACACCAATAAAAATACAGTTATTTTATTGGTGTTCTGGTTGGATTCAACTCTGGATGCAAATACAGCAGAGAGCCAACGCTTCCACAGGCCGGCAGTGGCTGAGTGCCCAACTGGGTTACACCAAGTCACCGGGAGGAGCTATCTAGAAGGCTGTCCTTCATGGTAGGAGTAGAAAAGATACACTGAACAGGGGCGTATATAAAGGCCCAGGGGCCCGGGTGCAAATGTTCAGCTCGGGCCCCCCAGGCCCTTCTCCCGCCTCGCCTCGTATTTATTTATAAAATCTGCGTGTGGCCCCCGCACCGCAGATCCGTGCATCTTGCTGCCCATAGGGATGCATTGGCATCAGTGGGCAGCTAAAAGCATGCAGATGGGATTCCTTTCCAGTTTGCGGGTCACACACACAAGAAGAAATTGCAGCATGCTCCATTTTCCTGCGGATCTGCCACACGGACGGCTTCCTCGGCTTCCATTGAAGCCTATGCAAGCTGTTTGTATCTGTGGCACACCCGCAGCTGTTTTTGTTGTGTGCCGCGGATACGCGGGAGAACAGGAGATTTTTAAAAATATTGGTGCGTGTGCACGTGGCACGCTGCCGAGCACGTCCGCCGACCGGAAGAAAGAAAATCCGGCCAGCACAGAGGGGAGCCCGGCAGCGTCCAGAGAGGTTCCTCCTCCATGTCCGCCGGCATGTACGGATTTCACTGCAGGATTCAGCAAGTGGGAATGAGGCGATAGGGAGAGGATAGAGAGATAGATAGAGAGATAGATAGATAGATAGATAGATAGATAGATAGATAGATAGATAGATAGATAGATAGGAGATAGATAGATAGATAGAGATATGAGATAGATAGGAGATAGATAGATAGATAGATAGATAGATAGATAGATAGATAGATAGATAGATAGATAGATAGGAGATAGATAGATAGATAGATAGGAGATAGATAGATAGGAGATAGATAGATAGGAGATAGATAGATAGATAGATAGATAGATAGATAGATAGGAGATAGATAGATAGATAGATAGATAGATAGATAGATAGATAGGAGATAGATAGATAGATAGATAGATAGATAGATAGATAGATAGATAGATAGATAGATACATAGGAGATAGATAGATAGGAGATAGATAGATAGATAGATAGATAGATAGATAGATAGATAGATAGATAGATAGATAGGAGATAGATAGATAGATAGATAGATAGATAGATAGATAGGAGATAGATAGATATGAGATAGATAGATAGATAGATAGATAGATAGATAGATAGGAGATAGATAGATATGAGATAGATAGATAGATAGATAGATAGATATGAGGTAGATAGATAGATATGAGGTAGATAGATAGATATGAGATAGATAGATAGATAGATAGATAGATAGGAGATAGATAGATAGATAGATAGATAAGAGATAGATAGATAGATAGATAGATAGATAGATAGATAGATAGAGAGATAGATAGATAGAGAGATAGATAGGGGATAGATAGATAGATAGATAGATAGATAGATAGATAGATAGATAGATAGATAGAAGATGGATAGATAGATAGATAGATAGATAGATAGATAGAGAGATAGAGAGATAGATAGGAGATAGATAGATATGAGATAGATATGAGATAGATAGATAGATAGATAGATAGATAGATAGATAGATAGATAGATAGAAGATAGATAGATAGAAGATGGATAGATAGATAGATAGATAGATAGATAGATAGATAGATAGATAGATAGATATGAGATAGGTAGATAGATAGATAGATAGGAGATAGATAGATAGATAGATAGATAAATAGATAGATAGATAGAGATAGATAGATAGATAGATAGATAGATAGATAGATAGAAGATGGATAGATAGATAGATAGATAGATAGAAGATGGATAGATAGATAGATAGATAGATAGATAGATAGATAGATAGATATGAGATAGGTAGATAGATAGGAGATAGATAGATAGATAGATAGATAGATAGATAGATAGATAGATAGATAGATAGATAGATAGGAGATAGATAGATAGATAGATAGATAGATAGATAGATAGATAGATAGATAGATAGATAGATAGATATGAGGTAGATAGATAGATATGAGATAGATAGATATGAGAAAGACAGATATGAGATAGATAGATAGATAGATAGATAGATAGGAGATAGATAGATATATAGATAGGAGATAGATAGGAGATAGATAGATAGATAGATAGATAGATAGATAGGAGATAGATAGATAGATAAGAGATAGATAGATAGGAGATGGATAGATAGATAGATAGATAGATAGATAGGAGATAGATAGATAGATAGATAGATAGGAGATAGATAGATAGATAGATAGATAGATAGATAGATAGATAGATAGATAGGAGATAGATAGATAGGAGATAGATAGATAGGAGATGGATAGATAGATAGATAGATAGAGAGATAGAGCGATAGATAGGAGATAGATAGATAGGAGATAGATAGGAGATAGATAGATAGATAGATAGGAGATAGATAGATAGATAGATAAATAGATAGAAGATGGATAGATGGATAGATAGATAGATATGAGATAGGTAGATAGATAGATAGATAGATAGATAGATAGATAGATAGATAGATAGATAGATATGAGATAGATAGGAGATAGATAGATAGGAGATGGATAGGAAATAGATAGATAGATAGATAAGAGATAGATAGATAGATAGGAGATGGATAGATAGATAGATAGATAGATAGATAGATAGATAGATAGGAGATAGATAGATAGATAGATAGGAGATAGATAGATAGATAGATAGATAGATAGGAGATAGATAGATAGGAGATGGATAGATAGATAGATAGATAGATAGATAGATAGATAGATAGAGAGATAGAGCGATAGATAGGAGATAGATAGATATGAGATAGATAGGAGATAGATAGGAGATAGATAGATAGGAGATAGATAGATAGATAGATAGATAAATAGATAGAAGATGGATAGATGGATAGATAGACAGATATGAGATAGGTAGATAGATAGATAGATAGATAGATAGATAGATAGATAGATAGATAGATAGATAGATAGATAGATAGATAGATAGATAGATATGAGATAGATAGGAGATAGATAGATAGGAGATGGATATGAGATAGATAGATAGATAGATAGATAGATAGATAGATAGATAGATAGATAGATAGATAGATAGATAGATAGATAGATAGGAGATGGATATGAGATAGGTAGATAGATAGATAGATAGATAGATATGAGATAGATAGTAGAGATGAGCGAGCGTACTCGTCCGAGCTTGATACTCGGGGTCACCTTGGTCTCGGGGGGGACCAGCTTAAGTACTCGGCTGTCACCTGATCGGCCCAGCCACTCACTACTGTGGAGGGGGGAGGGGGGGAGGGCTGGCACGTCACAGCAGGAAGTGGTAATGCCTTCCCTGCATGTCTATTGGCTAGAAAATGGCGCAAAACATGCGGGGAAGGAGATGGAATTGACTCGAGTGCCGCGTGGTGTTCGTATCGAGTAACGAGCATCTCGAGTACCCTAATACTGGAACAGTTAACACCAATAAAAATACAGTTATTTTATTGGTGTTCTGGTTGGATTCAACTCTGGATGCAAATACAGCAGAGAGCCAACGCTTCCACAGGCCGGCAGTGGCTGAGTGCCCAACTGGGTTACACCAAGTCACCGGGAGGAGCTATCTAGAAGGCTGTCCTTCATGGTAGGAGTAGAAAAGATACACTGAACAGGGGCGTATATAAAGGCCCAGGGGCCCGGGTGCAAATGTTCAGCTCGGGCCCCCCAGGCCCTTCTCCCGCCTCGCCTCGTATTTATTTATAAAATCTGCGTGTGGCCCCCGCACCGCAGATCCGTGCATCTTGCTGCCCATAGGGATGCATTGGCATCAGTGGGCAGCTAAAAGCATGCTGATGGGATTCCTTTCCAGTTTGCGGGTCACACACACAAGAAGAAATTGCAGCATGCTCCATTTTCCTGCGGATCTGCCACACGGACGGCTTCCTCGGCTTCCATTGAAGCCTATGCAAGCTGTTTGTATCTGTGGCACACCCGCAGCTGTTTTTGTTGTGTGCCGCGGATACGCGGGAGAACAGGAGATTTTTAAAAATATTGGTGCGTGTGCACGTGGCACGCTGCCGAGCACGTCCGCCGACCGGAAGAAAGAAAATCCGGCCAGCACAGAGGGGAGCCCGGCAGCGTCCAGAGAGGTTCCTTCTCCATGTCCGCCGGCATGTACGGATTTCACTGCAGGATTCAGCAAGTGGGAATGAGGCGATAGATAGATAGAGATATGAGATAGATAGGAGATAGATAGATAGATAGATAGATAGATAGATAGGAGATAGATAGATAGATAGGAGATAGATAGATAGGAGATAGATAGATAGGAGATAGATAGATAGATAGATAGATAGATAGATAGATAGATAGATAGATAGGAGATAGATAGATAGCTAGATAGATATGAGATAGATAGGAGATAGATAGATAGAGATATGAGATAGATAGGAGATAGATAGATAGATAGATAGATAGATAGATAGATAGATAGATAGATAGATAGGAGATAGATAGATAGATAGGAGATAGATAGATAGGAGATAGATAGATAGATAGATAGATAGATAGATAGATAGATAGATAGATAGATAGGAGATAGATAGATAGATAGATAGATAGATAGATAGATAGATAGATAGGAGATAGATAGATAGGAGATAGATAGATAGGAGATGGATAGATAGATAGATAGATAGAGAGATAGAGCGATAGATAGGAGATAGATAGATAGGAGATAGATAGGAGATAGATAGATAGATAGATAGATAGGAGATAGATAGATAGATAGATAAATAGATAGAAGATGGATAGATGGATAGATAGATAGATATGAGATAGGTAGATAGATAGATAGATAGATAGATAGATAGATAGATAGATAGATAGATATGAGATAGATAGGAGATAGATAGATAGGAGATGGATAGGAAATAGATAGATAGATAGATAAGAGATAGATAGATAGATAGGAGATGGATAGATAGATAGATAGATAGATAGATAGATAGATAGATAGGAGATAGATAGATAGATAG
This sequence comes from Eleutherodactylus coqui, assembly GCF_035609145.1. Classification (NCBI taxonomy): domain Eukaryota; kingdom Metazoa; phylum Chordata; class Amphibia; order Anura; family Eleutherodactylidae; genus Eleutherodactylus; species Eleutherodactylus coqui. The sequence continues at coordinate 174,548,691 of NC_089845.1, forward strand.
ATAGATAGATAGGAGATAGATAGATAGATAGATAGATAGATAGATAGATAGATAGGAGATAGATAGATAGGAGATGGATAGATAGATAGATAGGAGATAGATAGATAGATAAGAGATAGATAGATAGGAGATGGATAGATAGATAGATAGATAGATAGGAGATAGATAGATAGATAGATAGGAGATAGATAGATAGATAGATAGATAGATAGATAGGAGATAGATAGATAGGAGATAGATAGATAGGAGATGGATAGATAGATAGATAGATAGAGAGATAGAGCGATAGATAGGAGATAGATAGATAGGAGATAGATAGGAGATAGATAGATAGATAGATAGGAGATAGATAGATAGATAGATAAATAGATAGAAGATGGATAGATGGATAGATAGATAGATAGATATGAGATAGGTAGATAGATAGATAGATAGATAGATAGATAGATAGATAGATAGATATGAGATAGATAGGAGATAGATAGATAGGAGATGGATAGGAAATAGATAGATAGATAGATAAGAGATAGATAGATAGATAGGAGATGGATAGATAGATAGATAGATAGATAGATAGATAGATAGATAGATAGATAGATAGATAGGAGATAGATAGATAGATAGATAGATAGGAGATAGATAGATAGATAGATAGAGAGATAGGAGATAGATAGATAGGAGATGGATAGATAGATAGATAGATAGATAGATAGAGAGATAGAGCGATAGATAGGAGATAGATAGATATGAGATAGATAGGAGATAGATAGGAGATAGATAGATAGGAGATAGATAGATAGATAGATAGATAAATAGATAGAAGATGGATAGATGGATAGATAGACAGATATGAGATAGGTAGATAGATAGATAGATAGATAGATAGATAGATAGATAGATAGATAGATATGAGATAGATAGGAGATAGATAGATAGGAGATGGATATGAGATAGATAGATAGATAGATAGATAGATAGATAGATAGATAGATAGATAGATAGGAGATGGATATGAGATAGGTAGATAGATAGATAGATAGATAGATATGAGATAGATAGTAGAGATGAGCGAGCGTACTCGTCCGAGCTTGATACTCGGGGTCACCTTGGTCTCGGGGGGGACCAGCTTAAGTACTCGGCTGTCACCTGATCGGCCCAGCCACTCACTACTGTGGAGGGGGGAGGGGGGGAGGGCTGGCACGTCACAGCAGGAAGTGGTAATGCCTTCCCTGCATGTCTATTGGCTAGAAAATGGCGCAAAACATGCGGGGAAGGAGATGGAATTGACTCGAGTGCCGCGTGGTGTTCGTATCGAGTAACGAGCATCTCGAGTACCCTAATACTGGAACAGTTAACACCAATAAAAATACAGTTATTTTATTGGTGTTCTGGTTGGATTCAACTCTGGATGCAAATACAGCAGAGAGCCAACGCTTCCACAGGCCGGCAGTGGCTGAGTGCCCAACTGGGTTACACCAAGTCACCGGGAGGAGCTATCTAGAAGGCTGTCCTTCATGGTAGGAGTAGAAAAGATACACTGAACAGGGGCGTATATAAAGGCCCAGGGGCCCGGGTGCAAATGTTCAGCTCGGGCCCCCCAGGCCCTTCTCCCGCCTCGCCTCGTATTTATTTATAAAATCTGCGTGTGGCCCCCGCACCGCAGATCCGTGCATCTTGCTGCCCATAGGGATGCATTGGCATCAGTGGGCAGCTAAAAGCATGCAGATGGGATTCCTTTCCAGTTTGCGGGTCACACACACAAGAAGAAATTGCAGCATGCTCCATTTTCCTGCGGATCTGCCACACGGACGGCTTCCTCGGCTTCCATTGAAGCCTATGCAAGCCGTTTGTATCTGTGGCACACCCGCAGCTGTTTTTGTTGTGTGCCGCGGATACGCGGGAGAACAGGAGATTTTTAAAAATATTGGTGCGTGTGCACGTGGCACGCTGCCGAGCACGTCCGCCGACCGGAAGAAAGAAAATCCGGCCAGCACAGAGGGGAGCCCGGCAGCGTCCAGAGAGGTTCCTTCTCCATGTCCGCCGGCATGTACGTATTTCACTGCAGAATTCAGCAAGTGGGAATGAGGCGATAGATAGATAGAGATATGAGATAGATAGGAGATAGATAGATAGATAGATAGATAGATAGGAGATAGATAGATAGATAGATAGATAGATAGATAGATAGATAGATAGATAGATAGATAGATAGATAGGAGATAGATAGATAGCTAGATAGATATGAGATAGATAGGAGATAGATAGATAGAGATATGAGATAGATAGGAGATAGATAGATAGATAGATAGATAGATAGGAGATAGATAGATAGATAGGAGATAGATAGATAGGAGATAGATAGATAGATAGATAGATAGATAGATAGATAGATAGATAGGAGATAGATAGATAGATAGATAGATAGATAGATAGATAGATAGATAGATAGGAGATAGATAGATAGGAGATAGATAGATAGGAGATGGATAGATAGATAGATAGATAGAGAGATAGAGCGATAGATAGGAGATAGATAGATAGGAGATAGATAGGAGATAGATAGATAGATAGATAGATAGGAGATAGATAGATAGATAGATAAATAGATAGAAGATGGATAGATGGATAGATAGATAGATATGAGATAGGTAGATAGATAGATAGATAGATAGATAGATAGATAGATAGATAGATAGATAGATAGATAGATATGAGATAGATAGGAGATAGATAGATAGGAGATGGATAGGAAATAGATAGATAGATAGATAAGAGATAGATAGATAGATAGGAGATGGATAGATAGATAGATAGATAGATAGATAGATAGATAGATAGATAGATAGATAGATAGGAGATAGATAGATAGATAGATAGATAGGAGATAGATAGATAGATAGATAGATAGATAGATAGGAGATAGATAGATAGGAGATGGATAGATAGATAGATAGATAGATAGAGAGATAGAGCGATAGATAGGAGATAGATAGATATGAGATAGATAGGAGATAGATAGGAGATAGATAGATAGATAGGAGATAGATAGATAGATAGATAAATAGATAGAAGATGGATAGATGGATAGATAGATAGATATGAGATAGGTAGATAGATAGATAGATAGATAGATAGATAGATAGATAGATAGATAGATAGATAGATAGATAGATATGAGATAGATAGGAGATAGATAGATAGGAGATGGATATGAGATAGATAGATAGATAGATAGATAGATAGGAGATGGATATGAGATAGGTAGATAGATAGATAGATAGATAGATAGATAGATAGATAGATAGATATGAGATAGATAGTAGAGATGAGCGAGCGTACTCGTCCGAGCTTGATACTCGGGGTCACCTTGGTCTCTGGGGGGACCAGCTTAAGTACTCGGCTGTCACCTGATCGGCCCAGCCACTCACTACTGTGGAGGGGGGAGGGGGGGAGGGCTGGCACGTCACAGCAGGAAGTGGTAATGCCTTCCCTGCATGTCTATTGGCTAGAAAATGGCGCAAAACATGCGGGGAAGGAGATGGAATTGACTCGAGTGCCGCGTGGTGTTCGTATCGAGTAACGAGCATCTCGAGTACCCTAATACTGGAACAGTTAACACCAATAAAAATACAGTTATTTTATTGGTGTTCTGGTTGGATTCAACTCTGGATGCAAATACAGCAGAGAGCCAACGCTTCCACAGGCCGGCAGTGGCTGAGTGCCCAACTGGGTTACACCAAGTCACCGGGAGGAGCTATCTAGAAGGCTGTCCTTCATGGTAGGAGTAGAAAAGATACACTGAACAGGGGCGTATATAAAGGCCCAGGGGCCCGGGTGCAAATGTTCAGCTCGGGCCCCCCAGGCCCTTCTCCCGCCTCGCCTCGTATTTATTTATAAAATCTGCGTGTGGCCCCCGCACCGCAGATCCGTGCATCTTGCTGCCCATAGGGATGCATTGGCATCAGTGGGCAGCTAAAAGCATGCTGATGGGATTCCTTTCCAGTTTGCGGGTCACACACACAAGAAGAAATTGCAGCATGCTCCATTTTCCTGCGGATCTGCCACACGGACGGCTTCCTCGGCTTCCATTGAAGCCTATGCAAGCTGTTTGTATCTGTGGCACACCCGCAGCTGTTTTTGTTGTGTGCCGCGGATACGCGGGAGAACAGGAGATTTTTAAAAATATTGGTGCGTGTGCACGTGGCACGCTGCCGAGCACGTCCGCCGACCGGAAGAAAGAAAATCCGGCCAGCACAGAGGGGAGCCCGGCAGCGTCCAGAGAGGTTCCTTCTCCATGTCCGCCGGCATGTACGGATTTCACTGCAGGATTCAGCAAGTGGGAATGAGGCGATAGATAGATAGAGATATGAGATAGATAGGAGATAGATAGATAGATAGATAGATAGATAGGAGATAGATAGATAGATAGGAGATAGATAGATAGGAGATAGATAGATAGGAGATAGATAGATAGATAGATAGATAGATAGATAGATAGATAGATAGATAGATAGATAGATAGATAGGAGATAGATAGATAGCTAGATAGATATGAGATAGATAGGAGATAGATAGATAGAGATATGAGATAGATAGGAGATAGATAGATAGATAGATAGATAGATAGGAGATAGATAGATAGATAGGAGATAGATAGATAGGAGATAGATAGATAGATAGATAGATAGATAGATAGATAGATAGATAGATAGGAGATAGATAGATAGATAGATAGATAGATAGATAGATAGATAGATAGGAGATAGATAGATAGGAGATAGATAGATAGGAGATGGATAGATAGATAGATAGATAGAGAGATAGAGCGATAGATAGGAGATAGATAGATAGGAGATAGATAGGAGATAGATAGATAGATAGATAGATAGGAGATAGATAGATAGATAGATAAATAGATAGAAGATGGATAGATGGATAGATAGATAGATATGAGATAGGTAGATAGATAGATAGATAGATAGATAGATAGATAGATAGATAGATAGATAGATAGATAGATATGAGATAGATAGGAGATAGATAGATAGGAGATGGATAGGAAATAGATAGATAGATAGATAAGAGATAGATAGATAGATAGGAGATGGATAGATAGATAGATAGATAGATAGATAGATAGATAGATAGATAGATAGATAGATAGGAGATAGATAGATAGATAGATAGATAGGAGATAGATAGATAGATAGATAGATAGATAGATAGATAGGAGATAGATAGATAGGAGATGGATAGATAGATAGATAGATAGATAGAGAGATAGAGCGATAGATAGGAGATAGATAGATATGAGATAGATAGGAGATAGATAGGAGATAGATAGATAGATAGGAGATAGATAGATAGATAGATAGATAAATAGATAGAAGATGGATAGATGGATAGATAGATAGATATGAGATAGGTAGATAGATAGATAGATAGATAGATAGATAGATAGATAGATAGATAGATAGATAGGAGATAGATAGATAGGAGATAGATAGGAGATAGATAGATAGATAGATAGATAGATAGATAGATAGATAGATAGATAGATAGATAGATAGATAGATAGGAGATAGATAGATAGATAGGAGATAGATAGATAGGAGATAGATAGATAGGAGATAGATAGATAGATAGATAGATAGATAGATAGATAGGAGATAGATAGATAGCTAGATAGATATGAGATAGATAGGAGATAGATAGATAGAGATATGAGATAGATAGGAGATAGATAGATAGATAGATAGATAGATAGATAGATAGATAGGAGATAGATAGATAGATAGGAGATAGATAGATAGGAGATAGATAGATAGATAGATAGATAGATAGGAGATAGATAGATAGATAGATAGATAGATAGATAGATAGATAGATAGATAGATAGATAGATAGATAGGAGATAGATAGATAGGAGATAGATAGATAGGAGATGGATAGATAGATAGATAGATAGAGAGATAGAGCGATAGATAGGAGATAGATAGATAGGAGATAGATAGGAGATAGATAGATAGATAGATAGATAGGAGATAGATAGATAGATAGATAAATAGATAGAAGATGGATAGATGGATAGATAGATAGATATGAGATAGGTAGATAGATAGATAGATAGATAGATAGATAGATAGATAGATAGATAGATAGATATGAGATAGATAGGAGATAGATAGATAGGAGATGGATAGGAAATAGATAGATAGATAGATAAGAGATAGATAGATAGATAGGAGATGGATAGATAGATAGATAGATAGATAGATAGATAGATAGATAGATAGATAGATAGATAGGAGATAGATAGATAGATAGATAGATAGGAGATAGATAGATAGATAGATAGATAGATAGATAGATAGATAGATAGATAGATAGGAGATAGATAGATAGGAGATGGATAGATAGATAGATAGATAGATAGATAGATAGAGAGATAGAGCGATAGATAGGAGATAGATAGATATGAGATAGATAGGAGATAGATAGGAGATAGATAGGAGATAGATAGATAGATAGGAGATAGATAGATAGATAAATAGATAGAAGATGGATAGATGGATAGATAGATAGATATGAGATAGATGGATAGATAGATAGATATGAGATAGGTAGATAGATAGATAGATAGATAGATAGATAGATAGATAGATAGATAGGAGATGGATATGAGATAGGTAGATAGATAGATAGATAGATAGATAGATAGATAGATAGATAGATATGAGATAGATAGTAGAGATGAGCGAGCGTACTCGTCCGAGCTTGATACTCGGGGTCACCTTGGTCTCTGGGGGGACCAGCTTAAGTACTCGGCTGTCACCTGATCGGCCCAGCCACTCACTACTGTGGAGGGGGGAGGGGGGGAGGGCTGGCACGTCACAGCAGGAAGTGGTAATGCCTTCCCTGCATGTCTATTGGCTAGAAAATGGCGCAAAACATGCGGGGAAGGAGATGGAATTGACTCGAGTGCCGCGTGGTGTTCGTATCGAGTAACGAGCATCTCGAGTACCCTAATACTGGAACAGTTAACACCAATAAAAATACAGTTATTTTATTGGTGTTCTGGTTGGATTCAACTCTGGATGCAAATACAGCAGAGAGCCAACGCTTCCACAGGCCGGCAGTGGCTGAGTGCCCAACTGGGTTACACCAAGTCACCGGGAGGAGCTATCTAGAAGGCTGTCCTTCATGGTAGGAGTAGAAAAGATACACTGAACAGGGGCGTATATAAAGGCCCAGGGGCCCGGGTGCAAATGTTCAGCTCGGGCCCCCCAGGCCCTTCTCCCGCCTCGCCTCGTATTTATTTATAAAATCTGCGTGTGGCCCCCGCACCGCAGATCCGTGCATCTTGCTGCCCATAGGGATGCATTGGCATCAGTGGGCAGCTAAAAGCATGCAGATGGGATTCCTTTCCAGTTTGCGGGTCACACACACAAGAAGAAATTGCAGCATGCTCCATTTTCCTGCGGATCTGCCACACGGACGGCTTCCTCGGCTTCCATTGAAGCCTATGCAAGCCGTTTGTATCTGTGGCACACCCGCAGCTGTTTTTGTTGTGTGCCGCGGATACGCGGGAGAACAGGAGATTTTTAAAAATATTGGTGCGTGTGCACGTGGCACGCTGCCGAGCACGTCCGCCGACCGGAAGAAAGAAAATCCGGCCAGCACAGAGGGGAGCCCGGCAGCGTCCAGAGAGGTTCCTTCTCCATGTCCGCCGGCATGTACGTATTTCACTGCAGAATTCAGCAAGTGGGAATGAGGCGATAGATAGATAGAGATATGAGATAGATAGGAGATAGATAGATAGATAGATAGATAGATAGATAGATAGATAGATAGGAGATAGATGGATAGATAGATATGAGATAGATAGATAGATAGATAGATAGATAGATAGGAGATAGATAGATAGATAGATATGAGATAGATAGATAGATAGATAGATAGATAGATAGATAGATAGATAGGAGATAGATAGATAGATAGATAGATAGATAGATAGATAGATAGATAGATATGAGGTAGATAGATATGAGAAAGATAGATAGGAGATAGATAGATATGAGAAAGATAGATATGAGATAGATAGATAGATAGAGAGATAGATAGGAGATAGATAGATAGATAGATAGATAGGAGATAGATAGATAGATAGATAGATAGGAGATAGATAGATAGATAGATAGATAGATAGATAGATAGATAGATAGATAGATAAGAGATAGATAGATAGGAGATGGATAGATAGATAGATAGAGAGATAGATAGGGGATAGATAGATAGATAGATAGATAGGAGATAGATAGGAGATAGATAGATAGGAGATGGATAGATAGATAGATAGATAGATAGATAGATAGATAGATAGATAGATAGATAGATAGAAGATGGATAGATAGATAGAAGATGGATAGATAGATAGATAGATAGATAGAGAGATAGAGAGATAGAGAGATAGATAGGAGATAGATAGATATGAGATAGATAGATAGATAGATAGAAGATGGATAGATAGATAGATGGATAGATAGATAGATAGATAGATAGATAGATAGATAGATAGAAGATGGATAGATAGATAGATATGAGATAGGTAGATAGATAGATAGGAGATAGATAGGTAGATAGATATGAGGTAGATAGATATGAGAAAGATAGATATGAGATAGATAGATAGATAGATAGATAGATAGATAGATAGGAGATAGATAGATAGATAAATAGATAGATAGATAGATAGATAGATAGATAGATAGATAGATAGATAGATAAGAGATAGATAGATAGGAGATGGATAGATAGATAGATAGAGAGATAGATAGGGGATAGATAGATAGATAGATAGATAGATAGATAGATAGATAGATAGATAGATAGGAGATAGATAGATAGGAGATGGATAGATAGATAGATAGATAGATATGAGATAGGTAGATAGATAGATAGATAGAAGATGGATAGATAGATAGATAGATAGATAGATAGATAGATAGATAGATAGATAGATAGGAGATAGATAGATATGAGATAGATATGAGATAGATAGATAGATAGATAGATATATAGATAGAAGATGGATAGATAGATAGATAGATAGATGGATAGATAGATAGATAGAAGATGGATAGATAGATAGATATGAGATAGGTAGATAGATAGATAGATAGATAGATAGATAGATAGGAGATAGATAGATAGATAGATAGAGATAGATAGAAGATGGATAGATAGATAGATAGATAGATAGATAGAAGATGGATAGATAGATAGATAGATAGATAGATATGAGATAGATAGGAGATAGATAGATAGAGATATGAGATAGATAGGAGATAGATAGATAGATAGATAGATAGATAGATAGATAGATAGATAGGAGATAGATAGATAGATAGGAGATAGATAGATAGGAGATAGATAGATAGATAGATAGATAGATAGATAGGAGATAGATAGATAGATAGATAGATAGATAGATAGATAGGAGATAGATAGATAGGAGATAGATAGATAGGAGATGGATAGATAGATAGATAGATAGATAGATAGAGAGATAGAGCGATAGATAGGAGATAGATAGATAGGAGATAGATAGGAGATAGATAGATAGATAGATAGGAGATAGATAGATAGATAGATAAATAGATAGAAGATGGATAGATGGATAGATAGATAGATATGAGATAGGTAGATAGATAGATAGATAGATAGATAGATAGATAGATAGATAGATATGAGATAGATAGGAGATAGATAGATAGGAGATGGATAGGAAATAGATAGATAGATAGATAAGAGATAGATAGATAGATAGGAGATGGATAGATAGATAGATAGATAGATAGATAGGAGATAGATAGATAGATAGATAGATAGATAGATAGATAGGAGATAGATAGATAGATAGATAGATAGATAGATAGATAGATAGGAGATAGATAGATAGGAGATGGATAGATAGATAGATAGATAGATAGATAGATAGAGAGATAGAGCGATAGATAGGAGATAGATAGATATGAGATAGATAGGAGATAGATAGGAGATAGATAGGAGATAGATAGATAGATAGGAGATAGATAGATAGATAGATAAATAGATAGAAGATGGATAGATGGATAGATAGATAGATATGAGATAGGTAGATAGATAGATAGATAGATAGATAGATAGATAGATAGATAGATAGATAGATAGATAGATAGATAGATAGGAGATGGATATGAGATAGGTAGATAGATAGATAGATAGATAGATAGATATGAGATAGATAGTAGAGATGAGCGAGCGTACTCGTCCGAGCTTGATACTCGGGGTCACCTTGGTCTCTGGGGGGACCAGCTTAAGTACTCGGCTGTCACCTGATCGGCCCAGCCACTCACTACTGTGGAGGGGGGAGGGGGGGAGGGCTGGCACGTCACAGCAGGAAGTGGTAATGCCTTCCCTGCATGTCTATTGGCTAGAAAATGGCGCAAAACATGCGGGGAAGGAGATGGAATTGACTCGAGTGCCGCGTGGTGTTCGTATCGAGTAACGAGCATCTCGAGTACCCTAATACTGGAACAGTTAACACCAATAAAAATACAGTTATTTTATTGGTGTTCTGGTTGGATTCAACTCTGGATGCAAATACAGCAGAGAGCCAACGCTTCCATAGGCCGGCAGTGGCTGAGTGCCCAACTGGGTTACACCAAGTCACCGGGAGGAGCTATCTAGAAGGCTGTCCTTCATGGTAGGAGTAGAAAAGATACACTGAACAGGGGCGTATATAAAGGCCCAGGGGCCCGGGTGCAAATGTTCAGCTCGGGCCCCCCAGGCCCTTCTCCCGCCTCGCCTCGTATTTATTTATAAAATCTGCGTGTGGCCCCCGCACCGCAGATCCGTGCATCTTGCTGCCCATAGGGATGCATTGGCATCAGTGGGCAGCTAAAAGCATGCTGATGGGATTCCTTTCCAGTTTGCGGGTCACACACACAAGAAGAAATTGCAGCATGCTCCATTTTCCTGCGGATCTGCCACACGGACGGCTTCCTCGGCTTCCATTGAAGCCTATGCAAGCCGTTTGTATCTGTGGCACACCCGCAGCTGTTTTTGTTGTGTGCCGCGGATACGCGGGAGAACAGGAGATTTTTAAAAATATTGGTGCGTGTGCACGTGGCACGCTGCCGAGCACGTCCGCCGACCGGAAGAAAGAAAATCCGGCCAGCACAGAGGGGAGCCCGGCAGCGTCCAGAGAGGTTCCTTCTCCATGTCCGCCGGCATGTACGGATTTCACTGCAGGATTCAGCAAGTGGGAATGAGGCGATAGATAGATAGAGATATGAGATAGATAGGAGATAGATAGATAGATAGATAGATAGATAGATAGATAGATAGATAGGAGATAGATAGATAGATAGATATGAGATAGATAGATAGATAGATAGATAGATAGGAGATAGATAGATAGATAGATATGAGATAGATAGATAGATAGATAGATAGATAGATAGATAGATAGATAGGAGATAGATAGATAGATAGATAGATAGATAGATAGATAGATAGATAGATAGATAGATAGATAGATAGATAGATATGAGGTAGATAGATATGAGAAAGATAGATAGGAGATAGATAGATATGAGAAAGATAGATATGAGATAGATAGATAGATAGAGAGATAGATAGGAGATAGATAGATAGATAGATAGATAGATAGGAGATAGATAGATAGATAGATAGATAGATAGATAGATAGATAGATAGGAGATAGATAGATAGATAGATAGATAGATAGATAGATAGATAGATAGATAAGAGATAGATAGATAGGAGATGGATAGATAGATAGATAGAGAGATAGATAGGGGATAGATAGATAGATAGATAGATAGATAGGAGATAGATAGGAGATAGATAGATAGGAGATGGATAGATAGATAGATAGATAGATAGATAGAAGATGGATAGATAGATAGAAGATGGATAGATAGATAGATAGATAGATAGATAGAGAGATAGAGAGATAGAGAGATAGATAGGAGATAGATAGATATGAGATAGATAGATAGATAGATAGAAGATGGATAGATAGATAGATGGATAGATAGATAGATAGATAGATAGAAGATGGATAGATAGATAGATATGAGATAGGTAGATAGATAGATAGGAGATAGATAGGTAGATAGATATGAGGTAGATAGATATGAGAAAGATAGATATGAGATAGATAGATAGATAGATAGATAGATAGATAGGAGATAGATAGATAGATAAATAGATAGATAGATAGATAGATAGATAGATAGATAAGAGATAGATAGATAGGAGATGGATAGATAGATAGATAGAGAGATAGATAGGGGATAGATAGATAGATAGATAAATAGATAGATAGATAGGAGATAGATAGATAGGAGATGGATAGATAGATAGATAGATAGATATGAGATAGGTAGATAGATAGATAGATAGAAGATGGATAGATAGATAGATAGATAGATAGATAGATAGATAGATAGATAGATAGATAGGAGATAGATAGATATGAGATAGATATGAGATAGATAGATAGATAGATAGATAGATAGAAGATGGATAGATAGATAGATAGATAGATGGATAGATAGATAGATAGAAGATGGATAGATAGATAGATATGAGATAGGTAGATAGATAGATAGATAGATAGATAGATAGATAGATAGGAGATAGATAGATAGATAGATAGAGATAGATAGAAGATGGATAGATAGATAGATAGATAGATAGATAGAAGATGGATAGATAGATAGATAGATAGATATGAGATAGGTAGATAGATAGATAGGAGATAGATAGATAGATAGATAGATAGATAGATAGATAGATAGATAGATAGATAGATAGGAGATAGATAGGTAGATAGATATGAGGTAGATAGATATGAGAAAGATAGATATGAGATAGATAGATAGATAGATAGATAGATAGATAGATAGATAGGAGATAGATAGATATATAGATAGGAGATAGATAGGAGATAGATAGATAGATAGATAGATAGATAGATAGATAGATAGATAGATAGATAGATAGATAGATAGATAGGAGATAGATAGATAGATAGATAGATAGATAGATAAGAGATAGATAGATAGGAGATGGATAGATAGATAGATAGATAGATAGATAGATAGATAGAGAGATAGAGCGATAGATAGGAGATAGATAGATATGAGATAGATAGGAGATAGATAGATAGATAGATAGATAGATAGATAGGAGATGGATAGGTGGATAGATAGATAGATATGAGATAGGTAGATAGATAGATAGATAGGAGATAGATAGATATGAGATAGATAGTAGAGATGAGCGAGCGTACTCGTCCGAGCTTGATACTCGTTCGAGTATTAGCGTGTTCGAGATGCTCGTTACTCGAGACGAGTACCACGCGATGTTCGAGTTACTTTCACTTTCATCTCTGAGACGTTAGCGTCCAAACAGAGTGGAGTCACCATGTACAGCATTACTTATCCTGTATTATACATACATTACATATCCTGTATTATACCCCAGAGCTGCGCTCACTATTCTGCTGGTGGAGTCACTGTGCACATACATTACATATTCTGTACTGCTCCTGAGTTACATCCTGTATTATACCCCAGAGCTGCACTCACTATTCTGCCGGTGGGGTCACTGTGTACATACATTACTTATCCTGTACTGATCCTGAGTTACATCCTGTATTATACTCCAGAGCTGCACTCACTATTCTGCTGGTGGAGTCGCTGGGTGCACACATTACTTATCCTGTACTGATCCTGAGTTGCATCTTGTATTATACCTCAGAGCTGCACTCACTATTCTGCTGGTGGAGTCACTGTGTACATACATTACTTTTCCTTAGAGATGAGTGAGTGTATTCGTCCGAGCTTGATACTCGTTCGAGTATTAGCGTGTTCGAGATGCTCGTTACTCGTAACGAGTACCACGCGATGTTCGAGTTACTTTCACTTTCATCTCTGAGACGTTAGCGCGCTTTTCTGGCCAATAGAAAGACAGGGAAGGCATTACAACTTCCCCCTGCGACGTTCAAGCCCTATACCACCCCCCTGCAGTGAGTGGCTGGGGCGATCAGGTGTCACCCGAGTATATAAATCGGCCCCTCCCGCGGCTCGCCACAGATGCGTTCTGACAGAGATCAGGGACAGTGCTGCTGCTGCTGCTATAGGGAGAGCGTTAGGAGTAATATTAGACTTTAAGAACTCCAACGGTCCTTCTTAGGGCCACATCTGACCGTGTGCAGTACTGTGGAGGCTGCTGTGAGCAGTGTTGCACTTTTTTTTTTTTTGTATATCGGGCGTGCAGAGCATTGCGTCCTCAGTCTGCAGTCCTTGTACATAGTATAGGGCCAGTACTGGTGAGGCAGGAAAAGAGATATACTGTCTATATAGGCAGTGGGCTTTTTCAAACAAATCTGGGAAAAATGCTATCTTTGGGCTGCCTGTGATCGTCTTGAGTGTACTGCGTCTCTGCTGGGGGTAGTAGTCCTAATTATTACGCAGCTAAGTGTTACAGCAGGCTTGCGCAAAATTCTTTCCTGGCTCTGCGTTGCCCGTTACATCACGGCCGTCATCCCGTCCAGAGGGAAACAGTATACATATATACGCTGCCTACAGTATCTGTCTGCTGTCTCAGCTCAGCCTTTAAAAAAATAGAAGCAAAATACTTAAGGCCTACTAGTGGCGTTTGGACACTTGACTGCTTCTGCGCTATGAATTCCACTAGCTCAGTCATACGCACCTACGTCTCACTACAGGCTTGCGCAAAATTGTTTCCTGGCTCTGCTGTGCGTTCCGTAAGGGAAGTCAGCCTCCAACCACAGGCCAATAAGCGGCACATTTAATTACAGCGTTCTGTTTCTGCACTGCTGGTAATACACCATGCTGAGGGGTAGGGGTAGGCCTAGAGGACGTGGACGCGGGCGAGGACGCGGAGGCCCAAGTCAGGGTGTGGGCGCAGGCCGAGCTCCTGGTCCAGGTGTATCGCAGCCGACTGCTGCGGGATTAGGAGAGAGGCACGTTTCTGACGTCCCCACATTCATCTCACAATTAATGGGTCCACGCTGTAGACCTTTATTAGAAAATGAGCAGTGTGAGCAGGTCCTGTCTTGGATGGCAGAAAGTGCATCCAGCAATCTATCGACCACCCAGAATTCTGTGCCGTCCACTGCTGCAACTCTGAATCCTCTGGCTGCTGCTCCTCCTTCCTCCCAGCCTCCTCACTCCATGAAAATGACACATTCTGAGGAGAAGGCAGACTCCCAGGAACTGTTCTCAGGCCCCTGCCCAGAATGGGGATGAGGCTGGGGACTTCCGGCAACTGTCTCAAGGGCTTTCAGTGGGTGAGGAGGACAATGACTATGAGACACAGTTGTCTATCACTCAGGTAGTAGTAATTGCAGTAAGTCCGAGGGAGGAGCGCACAGAGGATTCGGAGAAAGAGCAGCAGGACGATGAGGTGACTGACCCCACCTGGTTTGCTAAGCCTACTGAGGACAGGTCTTCAGAGGGGGAGGCAAGTGCAGCAGCAGGGCAGGTTGGAAGAGGCAGTGCGGTGGCCAGGGGTAGAGGCAGGGCCAGACCGAATAATCCACCAACTGTTTCCCAAAGCGCCCCCTCGCGCCAAGCCACCGTGCAGAGGCCGAGGTACTCAAAGGTGTGGCAGTTTTTCACTGAGAGTGCAGACGACCGACAAACAGTGGTGTGCAAGGTTTGTCGCGCCAAGATCAGGCGTGGAGCCACCACCACCAGCATGCGCAGGCATATGATGGCCAAGCACCCCACAAGGTGGGACGAAGGCCGTTCACCGCCTCTGGTTTGCACCGCTGCCTCTCCCCCTGTGCCCCAACCTGCCACTGAGATCCAACCCCCCTCTCAGGACACAGACACGACCGTCTCCCGGCCTGCACCCACACCCTCACCTCTGCTGTCCTTGGCTCCATCCAGCAATGTCTCTCAGCGCACCGTCCAGCCGTCGCTAGCGCAAGTGTTTGAGCGCAAGTACGCAGCCACGCACCCGCACACTCAAGCGTTAAACGTGCACATAGCCAAATTGATCAGCCTGGAGATGCTGCCGTATAGGGTTGTGGAAACGGAGGCTTTCAATAACATGATGGCGGCGGCGGCCCCACGCTACTCGGTTCCCAATCGCCACTACTTTTCCCGATGTGCCGTCCCAGCCCTGCACGACCACGTCTCCCGCAACATTGTACACTCCCTCACCAACGCGGTTACTGCCAAGGTCCACTTAACAACGGACACGTGGACAATCACAGGCGGGCAGGGCCACTATATCTCCCTGACGGCACATTGGGTGAATTTAGTGGAGGCTGGGACCGAGTCAGAGCCTGGGACCGCTCACGTCCTACCCACCC
Source organism: Eleutherodactylus coqui (assembly GCF_035609145.1). Classification (NCBI taxonomy): domain Eukaryota; kingdom Metazoa; phylum Chordata; class Amphibia; order Anura; family Eleutherodactylidae; genus Eleutherodactylus; species Eleutherodactylus coqui. The sequence goes on from NC_089845.1 coordinate 174,565,114, forward strand.
CCAGAATTGCGGGCCCCAGCTAGGTGCTGGTATCTGTGGCGGTGTATGCTTCCTCCACTAAACCACCCTCCTCCTCCTCCTACACAACCTCTGTCTCGCAATCAAGATGTGTCAGCAGCAGCAACACGTCGCCAGCAGTCGCTGTCGTGCGGCGTGGCAGCACAGCGGTGGGCAAGCGTCAGCAGGCCGTGCTGAAACTACTCAGCTTAGAAGAGAAGAGGCACACGGCCCACGAACTGCTGCAGGGTCTGACAGAGCAGACCGACCGTTGGCTTTCGCCGCTGAGCCTCCAACCGGGCATGGTCGTGTGTGACAACGGCCGTAACCTGGTGGCGGCTCTGCAGCTCGGCAGCCTCAAGCACGTGCCATGCCTGGCCCATGTCTTTAATTTGGTGGTTCAGCGCTTTCTGAAAAGCTACCCACACTTGTCATACCTGCTCGGAAAGGTGCGCCGGGTCAGCGCACATTTCCGCAAGTCCAAGACGGACGCTGCCACCCTGCGGACACTGCAACATCGGTTTAATCTGCCAGTGCACCGACTGCTGTGCGACGTGCCCACACGGTGGAACTCTACGCTCCACATGTTGGCCAGGCTCTATGAGCAGCGTAGAGCTATAGTGGAATACCAACTCCAACATGGGCGGCGCAGTGGGAGTCAGCCTCCTCAATTCTTTACAGAAGAGTGGGCCTGGTTGGCAGACATCTGCCAGATCCTTGGAAACTTTGAGGAGTCTACCCAGATGGTGAGCGGGGATGCTGCAATCATTAGCGTCACCATTCCTCTGCTATGCCTCTTGAGAAGTTGCCTGCAAAGCATAAAGGCAGACGCTTTGCACTCGGAAACGGAGGCGGGGGAAGACAGTATGTCGCTGGATAGTCAGAGCACCCTCATGTCTATATCTCAGCGCGTTGAGGAGGAGGAGGAGGGGGAAGAGACAGCTTGGCCCACTGCTGAGGGTACCCATGCTGCTTGCCTGTCATACTTTCACCGTGTATGGCCGGAGGAGGAGGAGGATCCTGAAAGTGATCTTCCTAGTGAGGACAGCCATGTGTTGCGTACAGGTACCCTGGCACACATGGCTGACTTCATGTTAGGGTGCCTTTCTCGTGACCCTCGCGTTACACGCATTCTGGCCACTACGGATTACTGGGTGTACACACTGCTCGACCCACGGTATAAGGAGAGCCTTTGCACTCTCATTCCCGAAGAGGAAAGGGGTTAGAGAATGATGCTATACCACAGGGCGCTGGTGGACAAACTGATGGTAAACTTCCCATCCGACAGCGCTAGTGGCAGAAGGCGCAGTTCCGAGGGCCAGGTAGCAGGGGAGGCGCGGAGATCAGGCAGCATGTACAGCACAGGCAGGGGAACATTCTCCAAGGCCTTTGCCAGCTTTATGGCTCCCCAGCAAGACTGTGTCACCGCTCCCCAGTCAAGGCTGAGTCGGCGGGAGCACTGTAAAAGGATGGTGAGGGAGTACGTAGCCGATCGCACGACCGTCCTCCGTGACGCCTCTGCCCCCTACAACTACTGGGTGTCGAAGCTGGACACGTGGCCTGAACTCGCGCTGTATGCCCTGGAGGTGCTTGCTTGTTTTGCGGCTAGCGTCTTGTCAGAGAGGGTGTTTAGTGTGGCTGGGGGAATCATCACGGATAAGCGTACGCGCCTGTCAACCGACAGTGCCGACAGGCTAACACTCATCAAGATGAACAAAGCCTGGATTTCCCCAGACTTCTCTTCTCCACCAGCGGACAGCAGCGATACCTAAGCAATACGTAGGCTGCACCCGCGGATGGAAGCATCGTTCTCTCTCACCATCCAAAACGGGGACATTTCTGCTTCATCAATCTGTGTATAATATTCCTCCTCCTCCTCCTCCTGCTCCTCCTCCTGAAACCTCACGTAATCACGCTGAACGGGCAATTTTTCTTAGGCCCACAAGGCTCAGTCATATAATTTTTCTAAACACTTTTTATACGTTTCAATGCTCTTAAAAGCGTTGAAACTTTAACTTGAACCAATTTTTCGTTAAACTGGGCTGCCTCCAGGCCTAGTTACCACTTAAGCCACATTAACCAAAGCGATTAATGGGTTTCACCTGCCCTCTTGGTTGGGCATGGCCAATTTTTTGGATGTACATTAGTACTGTTGATACAGCAATTTTTTTGGGCCCTCACCTACAGTGTAATCAAATGAATTTTTAGCCCACCTGCATTACAGCTGACGTTACATCCGCTGTGTTGGGCACTGCAATGGGATATATTTATGTACCGCCGGTGGCTTCCTGGCACCCACCCATGCTGTGGGTCCACAGAGAATTATAAATGCATCTGTTTCCACATCTAAAGAACCCCAGTCTGACTGGGGCATGCAGTGTGGGCCGAAGCCCACCTGCATTAAGCACAACATTACTACCTCAGCTGTGTTGGGCAATGCAATGGGATATTTTTATGTACCGCCGGTGGGTTCCAGGGAGCCACCCATGCTGTGGGTCCACAGGGACTTCACAATAGGGAGTTGTACCTGCCTGTGTCTATGAATTAAAAACCGCGGTCTGACTGGGGCATGCAGACACCTTGACAGAATGAATAGTGTGTGGCACATAGGTTCCCCATTGCTATGCCCACGTGTGCAGCTCCTGATGGCGGTGGCACAGGATTATATTTCTCATTGCTTCTGTACAGCATTGTGGGCTATCGCCCCGCCCCTTTTAAAGAGGGTCGCTGCCTAGCTGTGCCAACCCTCTGCAGTGTGTGCCTGCGGTTCCTCTGGCAGACACACTTATAAATAGACATGAGTGGGGCGTGGCATGAGGGCAGCTGAAGGCTGGGCAGGGACACTTTGGTGTGCGCTGTGGACACTGGGTTGTGGGGGGGGGGGTGGTTGGTCAGCATGTAACCCAGGAGAAGTGGCAGCGGAGTGTCATGCAGGCAGTGATTGTGCTTTGTTGGAGGTAGTGTGGTGCTTAGCTAAGGTATGCATTGCTAATGAGGGCTTTTCAGAAGTAAAAGTTGTTGGGAGGGGGGGGGGGCACTCTTGCTGCTATTGTGGCTTAATAGTGGGACCTGGGAACTTGAGATGCAGCCCAACATGTAGCCCCTCGCCTGCCCTATCCGTTTCTGTGTCGTTCTCATCACTTTCTTGAATTGCCCAGATTTTCACAAATGGAAACCTTAGTGAGCATTGGCGATATACAAAAATGCTCGGGTCGCCCTTTGACTTCAATGGGGTTCGTTACTCGAAACGAACCCTCGAGCATCGCGAAAATTTCGTCCCGAGTAACGAGCACCCGAGCATTTTGGTGCTCGCTCATCTCTATTAATAATGCATATTTGAGTTGTTTTTTATAGATGGTACCCAGGGTGATTGACGACTCCACACTGGATATACGGTGGTTACACAACAAGATGTCCTAAAAAGCAGAATGCCTCCGCATGTCGCAGTACAAGAAGCGGAACAAAAAGCCCTCGCTGAGGCGTGTGGAGTGGCCACAGGTAAGACGGCAAACATTTACACTGACTCCCGGTATGCATTTGGCATAGCTCATGATTACGGCCCAACATGGAAGGCCAGACAGTTTTTTACCTCAGCAGGACAGCCAATTAAGAATGTTGCAGCGGTGCAGTCTCATGGAGACCCTACTTCTACCTGACAAAGTGGAGAGCTCACACCAATTCCTACACAGGAGAAACAAGAGGCAACGCCATCACAGGCCACACAGCAAAGGCAGCGGCCCTCAAGCCGTGGAAGAAAGAAGAATTTGATAATAAATTTGAACTTTGATATGAACTTGGACTTTGATAATAACTTTGGACTTTGATATGCTTAAGACTTTACAGTTGCAAGCCAGCAATGAAGAAAAAGACAAATGGACTAGATATGGGAACAGCAGAAAAGGGACAGCGTATGGCGAACAGTCAACAGCACTTGCCTACCACGGTCCCTGTGCCTCATGATGGCCCAGCTGACGCACGGAAAGACGCACCGTGCTCTCAAAGCAGCAATGATGTCGACGCTTGAACAAGGACAGGTGGCTCCTTGGTTTTCTGTAGCTGCTGCATCATTTGTCCAATTTTGCATGATCTTTGCCGTAAGCAACAGGGCAGAAGTAAATTTGCCACATCACACTTGCCTAGACCACTCTACCCATTTCAGGGATTGCAAATTGGCTACACTCAGCTCCCACTTGTTGGGAAGTATGAATATGTGCTTGTTGTTGTTGATTTCTTTTCAGGTTGGAGACCTACTCTGTTACCAAAGTAAATAAGCAGGTAATCACACAGAAGCTCATGAATGAGGTAATCCGCAGATATGGGACACCGGAAGTGATTGAGTCAAACAAAGGTACACACTTCACAGGTGAAATAATACAACACATCATGTCTGCTTTGGGTATATTCCAGGCTTTTCACACACCCTACCGTCCGCAGAGTAGTAGGAAAGTAGATACAAAAGGCAATGAAGAAAAGGGGCAAATCTTGAATTGAGTGTCTTTCATTAGTTTTTCTTTTTCTCCGGAGGATACAGGCCACAGTAGCTGAGTTTGGGAAATGATTCTCTTGTTAATTTTGTCACAGGTCTCTCCAAGGAATTGTCAATAATGTATTCTGTAGTCTCTGCTTTTCTCCCAGGTCCTACAGATGAGTGTCACAATCTGAAACCAGGTGACAGGGTCTATGTGAAAAAGTTTGAGAGAGAGACCCGGTTTGAATGTCCTTACCAGATGTTGCTCACCACCCCAACTGCAGTCAAGCTCGAAGGAAAGCCCACTTGGATCCACACTTCGCACTGAAAAAACTCATGATCCTGCATATCCTTTACATGCTATAATGTGGTACAATTCCTCTAACACACACCTTTGACTACTGTACACTAGCCCCCTGTTTCAGAACAAATTAATACAATGAAATGTGCAATATGAAGACTACACTGAGGGTGAGAATCCAACACCGCATCGTGCTAAGAGAGAAGTTGACGCTCCAGGTGGTAACTTTGATCCACATGTATACATAGATGTAATAGGAGTGCCAAGGGGGGTGCGAGATTAATTTAATTCTAGAGATCAGGTTAAAGCAGGTTTTGAGTCCTTATTTGCTATTGTCACTGTTAATAATAATGTAGATTGGATGAATTATATCTATTACAATCAGCAGAGGTTTGTAAACTACACCAGAGATGCTTTACAAGGGTTAGCTGACCAGTTAGGGCCCACTGCATCCATGGCGTTCCAAAATAGAGTGGCCATGGATATGATTTTAGCAGAAAGAGGTGGGGTATGTAACTTCCTGTATGTGTATTATCCCTTTGATCAAAAAGAGTATGAGTAAGGGACTGGATAATGTGACACCAACGTTTCCCTTGTTTGTAAAAAATGAAGAGCCAATTCCAATAATGCCAACCAGATACTTTACCAGAAGAATGGAGAAATGTACTAGTACTGCGCCGCCTCGGTCTCATAAGATGAACTGTCAGTGGAATTCCCATTTGCCTAGGGATAGTGCAGAAGACCTTAGGTTCCGGCGAGGGCACACCCTGCGGGGTGTTAACTCGTACAGATAGAGGGTATGGATGCCGGGAAATGAGCCCAGGGAATCCATGGCCTCCTTCTGAGGTGAGGTAGGGATCCCCCCCTCCTAGGGGTAGGGACTTACGGGCAGTGGAGAAACCCTGACGCAAGGGAGAGACGACCGAGGAAGAGTGCAAGGTCTGATGCTTGATCTCCATATTAAGTTTTTTAGGGGGTTTGTGAGGGTATATGTATATATTGCCATATGTTTTTTTATGCTTTATACCTATATGCAAGTTCTATTTAATTCCAAATGAGAAAAAACTTAATCTGTCGCCTTACATCAGATATTCCAAAGGCCTTGCAAGGCGAAGACAAAATGTATCTTGAACAAAATGTATTTTAAACACAGCAAAGAAGAATCGGACGAAGGCCGTGTACTTGGCCGTTTTCCCAGAAGCGCCATATCAAGATGGAGACTGTTCAACCATGTACATAACTTTCACTGTCTCAGGCCGGAAATCCGGACTTCCCATATATGGTTATGAGCCCATCACCCAATTCCTGGTGATGAGACAAAAGGGTATAAGATCTCATGTAATCTGTAATAAAGCGCGAAGCGCAGTCATGTCCCGTGTGAGAAACTATACCAGACCTCTGTGTGGTGTCTCTTCTTACCGCCGGCAGCGGGGCAAGTGGGGTGGGCCTGATTGGTGCTGTACGCAGAATATTACCCTGACAATACCACTGTTAGACTTCCCCTGCCAGCAGTGGTGGTGTTACTGTGGCAGCTTCCTGCTCGTCTGCCGCCCACGTGAAATAGCTGGGTTAGTGATGGATTGAAGGAACTTTGTGTGGCCCCCTCCCCTGCCTCTGGTCCTATGTAATTCCCCCCCCCCCCTCTTCTTCCTCCTCTGTACTTCTCCCCTGGGTGTAGAAATGTGTTGCAGAAAGCACTCCCTTTCTTGCCCAAAGCCACCTCTGCAGTGTTGAGCAATGGCGGACTGGCCGGACAGTTGGATGATTGATACCCCTTGCTCCTGTGACAACAACACATCATTGTCCCGGAGGCCCTGTAGCATCAGGGATAGGCATACTGGTCAGTGCGTCATCACAGCTTACGTCTGTGATCTGCAGCCACTCCATCAACCTCCTGATAACGGCGTGCACTATCCGGTACTCCATGACCACTTCCTGCTGCTGGCTTACTCTCTGCAACATATGAACGTGGAATCCCACCCTGTAGTCACCGCACAGATGGGACGGCTGGGTGTCGCTGCACCTGCGCCAGACCAGAGGTCTGGGTGATAAGCAGTGGAAGTAAACCTGGGTAAGTGTTTTGGAAGCACTGCACTACCAGGTTCATCACATGGGCTGCCAGCGGGTGGGCTCTATTCTCACACATTACCCTGCCTGGCTTCAGATTGTGCGGGGTCAGCCACGTGTCAGCCTGGGCCAAGTGGACCATTAACAGCTCTTTGGCTGTGTGGCTGCGCTCCCCTAGATAGATGAGTTTTAGGACAGCAGTTTGGTGTTCCCACGTGCACCAAGGAATGGAGGCCAGATTTAGCTTCATATGGATATCTGTGATCATGTGGAGGGTGTTGAAAATTAAAGGGGTTGTCCCGCGGCAGCAAGTGGGGTTATACACTTCTGTATGGCCATATTAATGCACTTTGTAATGTACATTGTGCATTAATTATGAGCCATACAGAAGTTATTCACTTACCTGCTCCGTTGCTGGCGTCCTCGTCTCCATGGTTGCCGTCTAATTTTCGCCGTCTAATGGCCAAATTAGACGCGCTTGCGCAGTCCGGGTCCTCTTCTTTTCTCAATGGGGCTCCGTGTAGCTCCGTGTAGCTCCGCCCCGTCACGTGCCGATTCCAGCCAATCAGGAGGCTGGAATCGGCAATGGACCGCACAGAAGCCCTGCGGTCCACCGAGGGAGATGGCCGGCGGCCATCTTCAGCAGGTAAGTAAGAAGTCACCGGAGCGCGGGGATTCAGGTAAGCGCTGTCCGGTGTTCTTTTTTAACCCCTGCATCGGGGTTGTCTCGCGCCGAACGGGGGGGGGGGGGGTTGAAAAAAACCGTTTCGGCGCGGGACAACCCCTTTAATATGAAGAAGTGGAAGGAAGAAGGAACAGATAGGGATGAATGTCCCCCAACTCTTGGGGAAACCATGAAACGTAGACCACCACTTTCAGCTTCATGCCTTACCTGCAGGACATTGATCCAGTGTGCTCTTCAGGATATGTTATGCCCCTGGCCTTGCTTGCTGTACTAAGTTGTACTAAGTGTCTGTGGTCAGACACTGAAAGTGTTCTGCAATGCCAGGGACACGTTATCACTCATGTGGTGGTGCCCAGCAGGGATGGCTTTTCGGGCAATGAAATGGCAGCTGGGCATCTGGTACTGTGGGTTGGCATGGAGCTTCACGTTCTGGAAGATGTCTGTGCCCACTAGCCTGAAGGGCAGCAGCATGTCCACCATCAGCAGCAGCTGTGCAGACCTAGCGACCATGGATTGTATTAATTGGGGGATGGAATGCCGGTAAATGACCTGCAACACGCTGGAATATAGGGTAGATGTCAATGTCAGCTTAACTAAGGCAGCACCCCGGCAGCTGCAGCCTGGTGCTGGACTGCCTAAACTATGACTTCCACCTCTGCTGTGGCTCTGACCGGTGGAGGAGAACAAACAATGCTGAGTCAGTGGAGGGGGACTCTTTCAGTGCTGCTGCCATGAGTAACGGGAGCGTAGAAACACTGCCCTCCTTACAGACGCTTCCAACCAAACTGCTGCCCATATGTAAGAGGGAGGATACATTTGGTGACATCATAGGGCCCCGTGGCGGCTGATTGGCTGCATGCTGACCTTAGTAACAGACATTAGATGGGAAATTAGATTATCTTGTGATTTTCCCATGACATTCGATGTTGCTGAACTTGTGGCAGTTTTTATCACCCAGCTGATCAAGAAGAGTAACACCACTCCTTCCCACCGCAGCCGCACCACCGCACCACCGCACCACCGCACGTTCCACTGCCACATCTGTTTTATAACGGATGCTTCATTTGTAAGACAACTCAGCAACAACTTGTCGTCCCCTTATACTGCAGGTCTGTCTGGGGCCGGCAGCCACGCTCTCTTGAGCTCTTTAAAGGGGTATTCCAGGCTTTTTTCATGGATGACATCCCCTGGATATTTCATCGGTAGTTGATAGACGGGGGTCCGCCGCTTGGGATCCCCATCATACGATCGTCCAGCCCGCTGCCAGTGCAGCGGGTCGGATGTCGTCATTAGTGGTCAGAGGAGGAAGTCTGAGCGCCAACTTCACTCACATTCAAATCAATGGGCCGCTCCTCTACGCTTCCTGCGCCTCTCATGGTCAGGACATCACATCCTGTCCTGAGGGTAGGAGCAGCGTGGCACTCTCATGGGTCTCACTGGGAGTGAAGCTGGCACTCAGACGTCCTCCTCCGACCACCGATGATGACTGGACGATCAGCTGATGGACGGGGTGCCAAGCATAACATTACCAGTAACCTCATACAAAGAAAGAACAGCAACATGAAGATACGTAAAACCAACAGCATCATCACATCAGCACCCCCTTACCCTTTAGCAGACCGTAGGGGCTATAGGGAAGGCTTTACTGGCTCCATCTATATCCTTAAGGGAAGAATAAACTGCCAACATACCAGACCCCCATACTGGTCGTTCTGCCTGGCTGACCCCATAGAAAGCACAGATGGGCACATCTTCTCCTCGTCTGCCTTTATATTGGGTGACACATGTATTTCCGTAGAACGCAGCAATTACATTTATTGTCACAACCGGTTTCCTTTCCTCCATTTAAAGGGCAATTAGCATCCTCCTCTGCCACATCAGATTAATTTGCCGCTCCGAGCCGCCACTTTAATAGTAATTAATTTTTAACCTTGTGGACTTAATTCAGTGCGGGCCATCCTGTAAACTGGAGAACAGGCAGAAAATCAAGCTTGGAGGAGAAGAAGCGTCTGATGTTCAGCAACCATTGAGGAATCTGACACTCAAGGAAAGCCGAGCAAGACAACGAATGATGGGAATGATGTAGCAGAGCCATGGAGTGTATGAGCGTCAGCCGGTGACCACACCCATCATGCCGCTTCAGTTTGGTGATGGCGGCCCATAAGAATGCAGAGAAGAGCACAGATAGAATGTCCAATCGCTACAAGGAGGTCCGTAGTATCTAGCAGAGTTAAATGGGACTCTTAAGTCATTAAAGGGGTATTCCGGTGATGCAAATTGAAAGTGCTGTTCTGCGTAAGGCGATGACATGTTGTGACTAGTATTATGAAGCTGCAGAGTTCCGGCCCTACCTGTGGCCGTAGGGCATTGTGGGAGGTGGGGTTTTTGTACTCCCTGGAGGCCATTTCACATGATGTGGATATGTGAAGCTGAACAGCAGCGGTGGCGCAGCGCGTCGAGTCCAGTTCAATGATTTAGATGGATGTCTGCAGCGACGGCAAGAAGTGGAAACGTTAGGTGAATTTGAGAATTGTGTCCAGTCTCCGAACGCCCCTTCAACCCATTTAGAAACGGCCCTATATTTTTCTTGTTTGGTTTTTCCTCCTTGCTTTCACAATATCTAACTTCTTTATGTTTCACTTGCGGCAGGAGGCGCGTTTTCAGTATTTTTCAGTGATACTATTTAGTGCACCAAATAAATTACTGGAAAACTTTTTGAAAATTTCCAAGTAGAGTGAAATTTAAAAAAATGCGATTCCTCTATTTTTGGAGTGGGGAGGGGTGTTGTTTTTACGGTATACATACTCTGGCAAGGATGGCCTGATGACTTTATTCTGTGGGCGCCATGATTGCCACAATAACAAACATATCAATTCGCTTTTGCTCTGAAATATCTCTGAAAGACAATCCAGTTCTGTCCACAATCCTTTATTTGTCTGTCGCTACATCCGTGCGCGGCCCGCTATGTGAGCGCCCTGGTACCGGGTGACATCGTGGAGTTCATGGGAATTTTTGATGGCTTTTTATTAAAATGTATTCTTGGTGGCCAAAAATGAGCCATTGTGCATTTTATTTTTTCTGAGGACGCTCACCGTGGGGTAAATGATGCGTTACTGTGAGAGAGCGCACTCTTACGGACGCAGCGACACCAAATATGGGTTATTTATTAATAAATGGCGCTCCACGTGAGCCCCGCACACCCAGGATGGGACTGTGCGCCTTGTGGGGTTAGGAGGACTTTCTGTTGGCTCCTCGTGGCTTTGGCTGGTTTCTCATCTGCGATCCTCAGTCTTTGTTTTCTGTTTTTTTTTTAACCCCTTAATGACGCGGCCATTTTTCGTTTTCCATTTTCGTTTTTTCCTCCCCCCTTTAAAAAAATCATAACTCCTTTATTTATCCATCCACGTCACTGTATGAGGGCTTGTTTTTTGCGGGATGAGTTGTATTTTTCAATGGTGCTATTTAAAGTACCATATAATGTACTGAAAAACTTTTAAAAAATTCTAAGTGGAGTAAAATGGAAAAAAAACGACATTTTGCCATCTTTTAGTATGTCTTGCTTCTACGGCGCACAAATGGCAACAAAAACGACATGATAACTTTATTCTATGGGTCGGTACGATTACTACGATGCCAAACTTGTTTAGGTTTTTTTTTACTATACTCCTCCTTTTTTTTTTTTAAAGACAAAATTTTTTTCAATTATTTTCGGCGGTCATTTTGTGCGCGCAATAACTTTTTTATTTTTCCGTCGACGTAGTTGAGCAAGGTCTCATTTTTTGCGGGATGTCCTGTAGTTTCTGATAGTACCATTTTGGAATACATATGACTTTTTGATCGCTTTTTATTGCGTTTTTTCTTGGAGACAGGGTAACTAAAAAAGTGCATTTCTGGCGTTCTTCATTTTTTGTTTCGGACGACGTTCACCGTGCGGGAAAAATTATGTGCTACTTTGATAGTTCGGACTTTTACGGACGCGGCGATATCAAATACATATTTTTAATTTATTATTTAGATTTTTTAATAATAGATATGGCAAAAGGGGGGTGATTTAAACTTTTACAACTTTTTTTTTTTTTCAATTAAAAAAAAACTTTATTGATTCTTTTTTTTACTTTACTTTGAAGTCCCCCTGGGGGACTTTAAGATGCGATGCTTTGATCGCTCCTGCAGTATGACGTAATGCTATAGCATTACGTCATACTGCTTTTTGACAGGCAGCCTATGAAGCCACCCCACGGGGACGGCTTGATAGGCAGTCTGCTAAGGCAGCCCTGGGGCCTTTCATTAGGCCCCCGGCTGCCATGATACGTGCAAGGCTCCCCCGATCTCACCGCGGGGGGGCCGCGCGGGACCCCCGAATATCGTTCGGGGGATTTAAATGCCGCTGTCAGAATTGACAGCGGCGTTTAAATGGTTAATAGCCGCGATCGGCCGCGCGGCCACTCGCGGCTATTGCCCGCGGGTGTCAGCTGTTATAAACAGCTGATGCCCGCACTGTATGAAGAGAGGTTGCCACGCAACCTCTCTTCATACATACCCCGACGCTCCATGACGTACCAGGTACGTCATTGGTCGTTAAGGGGTTAAAATAAAAGAAGACTAAAGTAAACTGGACCCTCAGAGAATGATACATTTTTTGCTCTTAGTTTGGGTTACGTTTGACTCTGTTCCCTTCGCTTTCAGGCACAGCTTGCAGTGTTATTGTCCCTCTCCAAAAAAAAACTGAATGCACCTTTCCGTTTAGTTTTATTGCATTAAAGTGAATTGCAGAGGAAAGCAAAGTGTGGGGCTTCTGTCTGCCTGCAGTGTTGTAGGGATCCTTAGTACACTGCAGAGCAATAGGTGACCTCAGAGGGAGGGGGAAGCTTGGCCACCACCCACCATGACCTCAGAGGGAGGGGGAAGCTTGGCCACCACCCACCATGACCTCAGAGGGAGGGGGAAGCTTGGCCACCACCCACCATGACCTCAGAGGGAGGGGGAAACCCGGCTACCACCCACCATGACCTCAGATAGAGGTGGAAACCCGGCCAACATCCACCATGACCTCAGAGGAAGGGGGAAACCCGGCTACCACCCACCATGACCTCAGAGGGAGGGGGAAACCCGGCTACCACCCACCATGGCCTCAGAGGGAGGGGGAAGGTCGGCCACCATCCACCATGACCTCAGAGGGAGGGGGAAGCCCGGCCATCATCCACCATGACCTCAGAGGGAGGGGGAAACCTGGCTACCACCAACCATGACCTCAGAGGGAGGGGGAAGGTGGGCCACCATCCACCATGACCTCAGAGGGAAGGGGAAGCCCGACCACCACCCACCATGACCTCAGAGTGAGGGGGAAGCCCAGCCATCACCCACCATGACCTCAGAGGGAGAAGGAAGCCAAGCCACCATCCACCATGACCTCAGAGGGAGGGGGAAGCCCGGCCACCACCCACCATGACCTCAGAGGGAGGGGGAAGCCCAGACATCACCCACCATGACTTCAGAGGGAGAGGGAAGCCCAGCCACCACCCACCATGACCTCAGAGGGAGGGGGAAGCCCGGCCACAACCCATTATGACCTCAGAGGGAGGGGGAAGCCCGGCCATCATCCACCATGACCTCAGAGGGAGGGGGAAACCTGGCTACCGCCCACCATGACCTCAGAGGGAGGGGGAAGGCGGGCCACCATCCACCATGACCTCAGAGGGAAGAGGAAGCCCGACCACCACCCACCATGACCTCAGAGTGAGGGGGAAGCCCAGTCATCACCCACCATGACCTCAGGGGGAGAAGGAAGCCAAGCCACCTTCCACCATGACCTCAGAGGGAGGGGGAAGCCCGGCCACCACCCACCATGACCTCAGAGGGAGGGGGAAGCCCGGCCATCACCCACCATGACCTCAGAGGGAGGGGGAAGGCGGGCCACCATCCACCATGACCTCAGAGGGAGGGGGAAGCCCGACCACCACCCACCAGCCAGGAGTGTGCATTGTGTTGGCTTGGTGGAAGAGCTCTGGCAGACCTCCCAGAGGAAAGCTTGTGGCGTGTGCAATGACCTGCATGGCCAATCAGCTACTCTACTCCAAAAAAGATATTTGTCTCAGTTCTGCTTCACTTTCTAATCAGTCCACATTCAGTTAAAGCTGATCAGTTTTAAAAGGACTCCACATGCAGGTGTGAAACTGGTACAAGGACATAGAAAAATGAATGTACTTTAACTGCTATTGCCTCTCTGTTATCAGCCAGAGAAGTGGAGTATATCATAAGTCTTACACTGTTGTAATTAGAAATCAAAATAGCCCAATTCCAAAGCCCCCTCCCCCCCCCCCTCCACACTGAAATTCTCGTAGAAAGTGATAAGAAGTTCTTCCTGCCTTAGATCCTCCTCAGGGCTCCGGCACACTTGCGTTTTTCTTGTACGTTTTTGTCACGCGATTGTCAATGGGACTTTCTAATATTAAAGACGCACAAAGACTGCACCGAGTTCTGATGTGTTTTTAGTATTAGAAAGTCTCATTGACAATGGCATGAAAAAAGTGCAAGAAAAACACAACCGTGCCGGAGCCCCCGGTGTTACCCCAGAGTCAGCTGTGATGTAAGCCGGCTGCACTGCATGAGGGCGCTGCAGTCTATCTGGATAGTCACTCCGAGTCCCCCAGGGTCTGGGCGCACGTACAATAAGCACCATGTCCTGAGCTGCCGATGTCCCCCTTAACCCTTCCCGCCTGCAGTCAGTGTTTGTGGGCTCGGGGACGTGTCACTGAGGGGCTCTGCTACACGCTGCGTATTTCTGTCCGTGAAGACGCTGCATATTTACGGACCATCTGTATGAAACACATGAATGTGGGGGATTTGTGAGTAAGAACCCGCCTGACATCCCATGGATCTTGTGTCGATGCGCGGCGGTGCTTTCCTGCGTGTTGCGCCTGTCCATTGATTTCCATCGGCTATTTTGGTGCACAATACGCCCAGACACGGGACATGCCCGAAAATCACGTGAAACATACGAAGCTGAGCATGAACATGTTGAGATCCGTGGTCCCCATCCGCTGCCCCTCCTGTCAGAGCAGCTTTTACTCTTCCAAGCAGTCCTCAGGGTGGTTTCACACGGGCGAGAAAATAGCAAAATGTTTGCCTGCTGAGATAGTAAAACAGCTGAATGTGGAAGCAATGGCTGCAGCGGCTTCCTTCCCGCCTGCGATGTGGAGAGAACACAGCGGCTGCTCTGTCTCTCTGTGCGTTTTTCTATCTCCCATGTATTCCAATGGAGGCTTCTTTTTATTGCAGCGCTACAAACGCACGTTGCAGTGCGACTTTAACATTACGGAGCCCCATTGTATCGCGGGCGGCAGCGATGCGAGATTATTCTCCAACACAAGCATCGCAGTGGATAAAGATGGGATTACTGCGAGTTTATCACGGCAAGAGCGCGATTGCCGTGTGGAATTATCCTTAGAAGCAATGGGATGAAACTGAAAGGGAGGAGACACAGATGAGATATTAGACAGTGAGGGGGATCAATGAGTGGAACAGGTTGGCATGGGAGGTGGGGAGTTCTCCTTCAGTGGAAGTGTTCAAACAAAGGCTGGACAAATATCTGTCTGGAATGATTTAGGGATCCAGCACTGAGCAGGGGGTTGGATCCGATGACCCCGATGACCCCAGAGGACCCGATGACCCCGGAGGACCCGATGACCCCAGAGGATGCGATGACCCCGGAGGATCCAATGACCCTGGAGGACCAGATGACCCCAGAGGATGCGATGACCCCGGAGGACCGGATGACCCCGGAGGACCCGATGACCCCAGAGGATGCGATGACCCCGGAGGACCCGATGACCCTGGAGGACCCGATGACCCCGGAGGTCCCTTCCAACCTCTACCATTCTATGATTCTATGACTACTTTTTGTGACGCTTGTACTTTCTATTACTGATATATTTTGTGTTTATTTATTTTAAAAATTGTACATTTACAGAACATTTTAAAAATTTGCAAGTTTTGAAAAGTTTCCATTTTCTAACCTTGAATTGTTCTGCTTGTAAGGGTTAATGTACGCAGGCGAGCCCAACACTAGCATGGGAATAGAGTGCCTTATTTTCAGTGAGTCTAGTTACATGTGTGACCGTCCCCTCGCGTGGAGGGCTTATTCAGACAAGCGTGGGCACAACTACACTCGGCGGCACGGAGCGTAGTCGCATCTCAACAAGGGGAATCCCTTCCCGTTCGGCAGAGTGCAGGAGCTTGAAGAAAACCGTGGGAAGCCCGGTGCCGCCCGATCTTGTAGCGTTCACTACCGGTCCGCTCTTTTCTCGCTCGTAGAATTAACATGCAAATATCCTGATAGTGGAAGCGCGGCCGCTGGACTCCGCCCATGCACGCGGTTTGGTCTTGTCTGGTTGTGCGGCCGTGATTATCACGCGAGGGGACGACATTCATCTGAACCGCCCTGATGCTGTGAGATGGGAAAGTACAGCGTGTCTGCGAGATTGCAGGCAGCGTCCCCGCGATGTGTTGTGTGAGGCGCAGGCGCAGCCGCAAGGGGATGCTGTGATTATCCTATTCCCACAGGAAATACTCACATGAAGCGGCATCTTCACAGCGCGGCAAGGATCTGGGGGTCTTGGACCGATATCGCCCTCTCCTGTGTAAATGCGGTGTTAGGCCGCTGTCAGACAAGCAGACTTTTGCGCACCTTTTAGAACCTTTGGTTTCTTATGAAGTGTTCACATATCTGTTTTTTAGAGGCACATAATACTCGCACCTGCAAAAGATAGGACATACGTGCCAGAGGTGAGAGGGGATGAGGGGACTCCTGGAGGGATCCGTTAATCCCCGCAGGGGAATCCCCTCACAACCCTGTCGCAGTAATCAGTGATGAGGGGTCTGCAGCGGGGATGAAAGAATCCCCTGTCACTGCTGTCATAGAGGACCACTGCTTTTAATGGGTCCAGCGCTGAAAGCAATGGGATGAAGGTCAGCCCCGCAGCCGTGATTTTCGGGGGGTGTGGGGGGTTGAAATATAAGCCCCACCCTGAAAATCATCCCTAGCTGTTAAAAAAAATAGTGAACTCCCCTAGCAGCGCGGCCCGGCTGTTCTCCCCACCCGGCAGTCTTCATCTGTCTCCTGGTAGTAGCCCTTAAACAGACCCTCGCGCCACACAGGATACTTAACCCCTTAATGACCAACTCATTTGTCGTCGCATGCCAGGGGCCGAAGCTTCTTCATTTTCCCATCGCCAGCCGTATACAAGCTTGTCTTTTGCAGGACGACTTCTATCTTCTAATGGCCTCATTTTGGGGTCCATATCATTATTGCAGATCGCTCATGAGTTCTTTTTGGGGAGATTCCGACGCTTGGTTTTGGATTTTCCTTTTTCTTGGCCCGGTTCCGGTGACACTAAATTTATACCGTTTTTTTATGTTTTGCTTTTTTGTTCACAAAAACCCCTTTTTCCTTCAGATTTGTGCTGCTGCATTCCCAGAGCCGGAGGTCTGTGTCCGTGGCGGAGCTCTGCGGCGCTCGCTGATGTCTGCGGGATCGCCTCTCGTCTTCATTCACCCAGTTTCTGGGAATATATAACATTTTGATTGCTTTTTATTCCTTTTTTCTAGAGCCAAGTCCAACAAAATGTGCGATTCTGGGCTGTGTTCTGTATTTTCTATCGGCGCCCGCCGGGCGGTGGATGTAACCCGCTACATTCATTCTGATTACAGACGTAGCTCACTTATATAGTTTGGCTTTTATTCACCTAGTATTTTTGGTTTATCGTTGCATCCAAAGCCCCCACGTCTCTCTGTTTTTGAGAACGGTGCTGGGGAAGGGCTTTTTTCAGGATGAGTTGCACTTTTTAACCATTTGTTGCTCCATGCAATGTTTTGATCACTTTCTATTCCATTTTTTGTAAGGCAAGATAGACAAAATTAGCTATTTGCTATGTTTTTGTATTTTTTTCCTGCACTGTACATTATGTAATGGACTAATATGACAAACACAACGATACCACATGGGTGATTTAAAAAAAAAAAACTAGAAAAGGGGAAAAGCTGAGTTTTTTTTCCATTTTTATTCTTTTTATTTTTTACAATTTTGTAAATCCTTTTTTAGCTTTTTCTCTTTGACCCACTGGGGACTGGATTATCAGCATCTGTTATCAATCTCCTAATGCACTACTATACATCAGAGCAGCAGTGCCTTAGAAAGCCATGGAGCTCAGCCAGAGGCTGGACTTACACTACTGTAGCTGGCAGACCTACAAGCTATATCCCAGCCTCCAGGTGCCATAGCAACCTATCAGGACCCAGCGATCACATTGCAGGGGTCCGAAGGGTAAGAGAGGTAGCCCCCTGCCCCTGTCAGCCTCTTACATGCCACAGTCATACTGACCATGACGTGTAAAAGGTTAAAGACCAGGAATAGAAGGTTTATTTGGTCCCCACTGTTAGAGAAAGTGCCCAGTTGTCATCCGACTGCCGAGCACCCACTCTCCCGGCATTGGAGACCCATGCCAGGTGTTAGAGATGGGGTTAACACTGGGTGCGCCGGGGCCCAATTGCTGCGAGCTGCTTGTACGGGTGCTGCGGGGGCCCGGGCTGGCGTCTCTGTCCAGGGTTTCCCCACTCTGGTGGTTGGTCGCGGCGCCGCGTTCCCTGTCATTTAGGGGGGAGCTTGTCTGCTGGTCACCTGCGTGGCACTTGGGACAGTGCGTGGCGCCGGGGGGAGGCAGTTTTATGATTCATGTGACTCCTTCCCACCCTCTGGGCGGAGAGCTCTGCACATAAGTCGGCTGGCCCAGACTCTCATTGCCGGTGTTTGGTTTAGACCCGCTCTGCCGATACCCGCAGCTATTGACCTGATTTTCTCGTGTGTGACTGTGGACTTCTCTTGACTCTGCCTCCTGTTTGCCCCTCGTTCTTCCCACGTGTCCTCCGGTGACCCTGCCTGCTTCTCGATGACTCTTCCTCCTGTTTGCCCCTGGTACTTCCCACGTGTCCTCCGGTGACCCTGCCTGCTTCTCGATGACTCTTCCTCCTGTTTGCCCCTCGTTCTTCCCACGTGTCCCCCGGTGACCCTGCCTGCTTCTCGATGACTCTTCCTCCTGTTTGCCCCTCGTTCTTCCCACGTGTCCCCCGGTGACCCTGCCTGCTTCTCGATGACTCTGCCTCCTGTTTGCCCCTGGTACTTCCCACGTGTCCTCCTGTTTTGACCCTGCCTGCTTCTCGATGACTCTTCCTCCTGTTTGCCCCTGGTACTTCCCACGTGTCCCCCGGTGACCCTGCCTGCTTCTCGATGACTCTTCCTCCTGTTTGCCCCTCGTTCTTCCCACGTGTCCCCCGGTGACCCTGCCTGCTCCTCGATGACTCTTCCTCCTGTTTGCCCCTGGTACTTCCCACGTGTCCTCCTGTTTTGACCCTGCCTGCTTCTCGATGACTCTTCCTCCTGTTTGCCCCTGGTACTTCCCACGTGTCCCCCGGTGACCCTGCCTGCTTCTCAATGACTCTTCCTCCTGTTTGCCCCTCGTTCTTCCCACGTGTCCTCCGGTGACCCTGCCTGCTTCTCGATGACTCTTCCTCCTGTTTGCCCCTGGTACTCCCCACGTGTCCCCCGATGACCCTGCCTGCTTCTCGATGACTCTTCCTCCTGTTTGCCCCTGGTACTTCCCACGTGTCCTCCTGTTTTGACCCTGCCTGCTTCTCGATGACTCTTCCTCCTGTTTGCCCCTGGTACTTCCCACGTGTCCTCCTGTTTTGACCCTGCCTGCTTCTCGACGACTCTCTGGTTTGCTCTGTTTGTTTTCTGTCAGTTTCTCAGCGCTTCCTGCCAGTCTCCTTGTCCCTCCTTCCATGTGGTCCCTGTCACTAGTGCAGCGCAGGGACCGTCGCCCCGTTGTTGCACTGGGGCCTAGCCCGGGGATGGGGGGGGGGCAAGTTGGTAGGAACAGGGGAGAGGGCTGGTGTAGGGATCCCCTGTCCATCTGTCCCTGCCAGCCATAACGCCAGGCTTCTCAAGCGCTGCAGAATAAAGCCCCTTGACAGACAGGGTTAATAGACGTGTGGGTGGTCATGAAGGGGTTAATACCTCATGTTTACCAGATGTCTACTTCATGTTGACGTCTGGGCAGGTGAAATCTTCTAATTAAGGGCATTTTGTGCTCATTTTGAACCCTTGTGTTGTAGCAGTCTTGACAAGGCTGGGTCAAATAGACCCCCTTGGTGCCACACGGGCAAGAGACCAGCTTAGTCCTGATGTGACTTTGAGAGGCATATATATTACAAAACCACCATAAATCACCCATTTTAATATCTAGGTGTTGGAGATGTCACTGGCAACCCCCAGGGTAGATGCCATGTGTGGTAGTGCAGCCGCTGGCATTGGGATATGAAAGCATTAGGCAAGATGGTGGTGGCAGTCTGCCTATGTTAGGGCAGTGGATGAGACAGCAGTTATGGGGTTAATGAGTAGAATACTGTAGTTAAATGTAACCAGTTTGCTTTTAGATAATGAAGGAATGTCTTGGTGTGGATGGTAGGAGACAGTAAGTGGCCGTTAGTCGGTGGGTAAGTCTTGGGAAACAATTCCACTGAGCTCCTATATATCAATATACATTGAAGACGCTCCAATCCCTGAAGAACCTGCCCTGGTGACTTAAGGTCCTACAACATTCCTGGGGGCTCGGCCGAGATTTGGAGGTTCTGAAGAGGGGGATTCCACCTCCTCGTAGGGTTCAAGCCGGATTGATTGGGAGTGAAGAGCCACTTGGTGCCCAGAAGCAATTTGCTTCAAAGTGGGGAAAAACTCTTCTAGAGATTCAGTCTGTAACCGCGATGTTTAGGAGCCATTAGAGTCACAGGAATCATGGAGGCAAATAAGGGAGATGGAACAAAACCTCTGCAGCGCCACCTATTGGAAGGCAGCATTCCTGCAAGTCAGTGTTAGACTCTTTACACAAGCCTTGTAACAATGACTGGGAATTGAAAGCCAGATGAGACAGTCGGTCGACTGGTGAGAATCTGAAATTCTAAGTGGGGGACCTGCTGCTTGGTACGGTAGAATTAAGAAACTCCACATCTCTTAAAAACTGACCTTTCTTAGTAGCTTTGAAGTTTTGTTCCATCTAGTAAGGTTGGAGGGTTGGAACTGACAACTTGGGACAGAGTCATATGTGTGTGGATAAGTACATGCGTGTATACCTAGTGTGAGGGTATATATATATGAATATATATATATATATATATATATA
The DNA here is from genome assembly GCF_035609145.1 of Eleutherodactylus coqui. NCBI lineage: Eukaryota > Metazoa > Chordata > Amphibia > Anura > Eleutherodactylidae > Eleutherodactylus > Eleutherodactylus coqui. Next base: position 174,585,864 of record NC_089845.1, read on the forward strand.
TATATATATATATATATATATATATATATACATACATATTGCCATATGTGTTTTTTATGCTTTTATACCTATATGCAAGTTTTATTCAATTCCAAATGAAAAAAACTTAAATGTCGCCTTACATCAGATATCCCAAGGCTTTGCAAGAGATGTTCTAGAAACACAGCAAAAAAGAACCAGACATGAAGGACGCGTGTACTTGGCCGTTTTCCCAGAAACAACATATCAAGATGTTCAACCATGTACATAATTTTCACTGTCTTAGGCCGAAATCCGGACTTCTTAGAATTGAGTGGGTGATTCTTTGTACTGGAGTTAATTGAATACGTGATTTTCTGTACGTAAGCCAGAGGCGCCAGTATCAAGATAATGACTGTTATATGATTTTCACTGTCTCAGTCCGCAAATCCGGACTTCCCATATATGGTTATGAGCCCATCACCCCGTGTTGGTGAGGGGACAAAGGGTATAAGATCTCATGTAATCTGTAATAAAGAACGTCGACGTGGGCACAGCTGAGAGCCATGTCCCGTGTGAGAAACTATACCAGACCTCTGTGTGGTGTCTCTTCTTACGGCCGGCAACGGGGCAAGTGGGGTGGGCCCGATTGGTGTTGCACTTAGAATTTTAACCCTCATAAATGGCGCAACCAACTGGGGCGGTAAAATCGGAGCTTACAGCGCAATTCACCCGGATCCACGCTACTGAGAAACCGTCCTGCTGCAAACCGAGCCTGATCAACTCACTTAGAACTCCAGGTAAGACAAGCATATATTTATGTTGTGTTTTACACTGCGAGTCTTGCAGCGGGACGGACTATCTGTGGTTTGTGACCGGACGGGTTGGGTTAAGAGTTCTACACGGTAACTCGTGTGGGCTCCGGGTTTGCCGTCATGGACCACTGACCGTGATATGCGCACCAATCGGTCACCCGGAAACTAGTCTGTAGTCTATTTGTTGTTGAAATCCGTAGTGTTTTAGCGATAGTGGAGATTGTTTGATTGTTTGGTGTATCTGCAGAAGTTTTTTTTCTCTTTCTTTTCATTTGATCTCACAAGAGAAGGGACCCTCAGGTTAGTTTAGTTAGTTGTTAATGGTTTAGCAGAGAGGGATGCATTTTGTGAGATAAGGCCTCATAGAAAAAGGGACTCTCGGTTGTTTTGCCTTATATAAGGGGCTAACGATTTGATTTCAGAGAAATGCATTTTTATGGGACTGGTTCCATAAGGAGAAGGGACCCTCGGTTGTTCTGCCGGTATATAAGGGGCTGACAATTTGAAAATTAAGAGGGATGCATTCTATGGAGCGTGTTATTATTATTATTTGTTGTTGTTGTAATATGCGTAAGATCTTATTAAAGAAGATAGAGCCCCTCAAGGGCTGCCGCCGTGTGGATGAATCAGTAGAATGTAAGAAAACTCTAATGAAAATGTGTGACACCGACCCGCACGGCAGATTACAAAATGGTGTCTGGGAGGGAGGTCTTTAGGACCCAGAGGTGCCTTGGAAGATCAGGTTTTGCTAGACAGTGCTGGAGGAGGAGGAGAGAGAGAGAGAGAGACAGTCAGAGAAAGTTACGTATGTACACATTATTTGTTTAAGAAAGTATCCGTAAGTGAAATGTTGAAAAGTACAGTAAGTGATCAAGAGGGCGTCAGGAGAGTGTCTATTGAAGGTTATATTGGCAGTTAGGTAAGGGAGAAAAGTGCTGAAGGAGCAAGCAAGTCGATAAGTAAGTTACAATGCACGTGATTTGTTGGTAAAGAGAGATGGAAATGTGTATAATACAAGATAGATAATAGATAATATGTATAATCCATACTAGGTGGATATATGTGTCTATATATATATATATATATATATATATATATATATATATATACTGTAGTGCAAATAGTTAGCTGAGCTTGCTTGTAGGGGAGAAGAGTCTGTTGACATGTAGCTGCGAGCTTGTGTTTAGTCTCCAAGGTCAGGAAGATAACAGCGAGAGAGAAAATGCAATAACATCCTTGGTTAATATCTTGGCTTGCTTACAATGAATTGAAATGAATTTAATTAGTTATACTGTCTTAGTAGGCAGGGAAATATAGTAATTTCTAATGTATATTCTTACTTATACAGGGGTTGAAAATGAATGTTGCAAGGTCCCAGCATATGTGTTAATTATGAGTTCAAATGTTTTTTCAATAGTTTAAGCTAAAACTTATTCTGTCTGTGTTTCATAGTCGCGGAGAGATAAGAGATGTTTTAAAAAGGTGGGGGCTTTCAGATGCACTCTGAGCTCAGGGTCACAAGGGGGGGTTGAAAAATACCCAGAGATTCTAAAACACTTCAGCGTTTAATACAGCATATAATAGCTTCAGTAGATAAGAAATATAGAATATTTCAGTCACTCAGCAAACCTTTTCCCATAATTTGTCATAGATAGCGCTCATTCACAATCTCATCTCAATAGAATCATGTACTTTATAAGATAATAGCACTCACCTCGGTGTTTTTCAGCTGATGTATGTATGTTTGTCAAACTTTTTTTGTCCGTGCATCTGCATGGACTGGTACACCTTCAAAGGGGGGCGACGGAGCAGACTTGAGAGCATGGATGGATGAGAGTTGGTGACCTGTGTTCGAGCTGTGGTGGAATGTGTGATGTGGATAATTGACTGGGGATAAAAGTCCTCCCCCATGCATGGGACTTTGCTTGGTTGTGATGTGGACATGTGGACGGTTAAGCTGAAATGGAGCTGAGAAGACGGACGCAAGGAGCCAATATCGAAGGGGTGGAGCTAGATGATGTAATAGTACGTAGTAATGTTTCATCCCTCTTGTCCACAAGGGAGGGGTGAGGATTTTGAGCAGCTAGTAAAAGTTTGTTTTGTTTTTTTTCTCCTGTCTGAAATTTTGATAAGACTGCAGGCAGGATCAGACTAATAATGAATTCACTTAAAGGGATATCACATTTCAAATATTAATAGATGTTTTGTAGATTATTCTTCCCCGATGTAACTCATGTTTCTGTTATAGGTGCTAACATTTTACAGGCCTTATCTGCATCCATCAAATCTTTTTACAATGTTATAATAATTTAAACCCGGCTACTATTGTTCCAATTGAGTACCCTGGTTTAAAGGGGGGGAGGAGAAGGCATAGGTGATCTAGGTATTGCAAGTCAGCCATTTTAGGTATTGCAAATCAGCCATTTTTAAATTTTTTTTTACAAGTCATTTTTACATTTTTTAATTTTTTGCAACAAGGTTCTGATCTTTTTGAAATAGAATACCAGCCTGATTGTCTAGCATTGATGCAACAAGAAAATTTAAGTTTAAAAAAAGTTACTGAAAGCCCTTGTTAATAATGCATATTTTGAGTTGTTTTTTATAGATGGTACCAGGGGTGATTGACGACTCCACACTGGATATACGGTGGTTACAACAAGATTTCCTAAAAGCAGAATGCCTCCGCATGTCGCAGTACAAGAAGCGGAACTGAAGGCCCTCACTGGGGCGTGTAGAGTGGTAGAAGGTAAGACGGCAAACATTTACACTGACTCCCGGTATGCATTTGGTATAGCTCATGATTACGGCCCAACATGGAAGGCCAGACAGTTTTTTTACCTCAGCAGGACAGCCAATTAAGAATGGTGCAGCGGTGCAGAGTCTCATGGAGACCCTACTTCTACCTGACAAAGTGGAGAGCTCACACCAATTCCTACACCAAAGAAGCGAGAGGCAACGCCATCACAGACCACACAGCAAAAGCAGCAGCCCTCAAGCCGTGGAAGACAGAAGAAAAGAAGAATTTGATAAAAATCTTGGACTTTGATTATAACTTTGGACTTTGACTAAAACTACAAATGGACTAAAAAGGGACGGCGTATGGTGAACAGTCAACAGCACTTGCTTACCATAGTCCCTGTGCCCCATGATGGCCCAGCTGACGCACGGAAAGACGCACCTCTCAAAGCAGTAATGATGTCGATGCTTGAACGAGGACGGGTGGCTCCTTGGTTTTCTGTAGCTGCTGCATCATTTGCCCAGTTTTGCATGATCTTTGCCGTAAGCAACAGGGCAGAAGTGAAATTTGCCACATCACGCTTGCCGGGGCCACTCTACCCATTTCAGGGATTGCAAATTGGCTACACTCAGCTCCCACTTGTTGGGAAGTTTTGAAAATGTGCTTGTTGTTGTTGATGTTTTTCAGGTTGGAGACCTACCCTGTTACCAAAGTAAATAAGCAGGTAACCGCACAGAAGCTCATGAATGAGGTAATCCGCAGATACGGGACACCGGAAGTGATTGAGTCAAACAAAGGTACACACTTCACAGGTGAAATAATGCAACACATCATGTCTGCTTTGGGTATATTCCAGGCTTTTCACACACCCTACCATCCGCAGAGTAGTGGGAAAGTAGATACAAAAGGCAATGAAGGAAATGGGTAAATTTTGAATTGAGTGTCTTCCATTAGTTTTTCTTTTTCCAGGAGGGTACATGTCACAGTGGCAGCGTTTGGGGAATGATTTTCTTGTTAATTTTGTCATAGGCCTCTCCAAGGAATTGTTAGTAATCCATTCTGCAGTCTCTGCTTTTCTCCCAGGTCCTACAGATGAGTGTCACAATCTAAAACCAGGTGACAGGGTCTATGTGAAAAAGTTTGAGAGAGAAACCCGGTTTGAATGTCCTTACCAGATGTTGTTCACCCAACTGCAGTCAAGCTCGAAGGAAAGCCCACTTGGATCCACACTTCGCACTGCAAGAACTAATGATCCTGCATATCCTTTACATGCTATAATGTGGTACAATTCCTCTAACACACACCTTTGACTACTGTACACTAGCCCCCTGTTTCAGAACAAATTAATACAATCAAATGTGCAATATGAAGCCTACACTGAGGGTGAGAATCCAACACCGCATCGTGCTAAGAGAAAAGCTGACGCTCCAGGTGGTAACTTTGATCCACATGTATACATAGATGTAATAGGAGTGCCAAGGGGGGTGCCAGATGAATTTAATTCTAGAGATCAGGTTAAAGCAGGTTTTGAGTCCTTATTTGCTATTGTCACTGTTAATAATAATGTAGATTGGATGAATTATATCTATTACAATCAGCAGAGGTTTGTAAACTACACCAGAGATGCTTTACAAGGGTTAGCTGACCAGTTAGGGCCCACTGCATCCATGGCGTTCCAAAACAGAGTGGCCCTGGATATGGTTTTAGCAGAAATAGGTGGGGTATGTAATTTCCTGTACGGGTAGTATGTGTATTTTCCCTTTGATCAAAAAGAGTATGAGTAATATGACGCCAACATTTCCCTTGTTTGAAAAAGATGAAGAGCCAGTTCCGATAATGCCAACCAGATACGTTACCAGAAGAATGGAGAGATGGACTAGTACTGTGTCTGCCTCAGTCTCATAAGATGGACTGTCAGTGGACTTCCCATTTGCCTAGGGAAAGTGCAGAAGACCTTAGGTTCCGGCGAGGGCACACCCTGTGGGGTGTTAACTTGTACAGATAGAGGGTATGGATGCCCGGAAATAAGCCCTGGGAATCCATGGCCTCCTTCTGAGGTTAGGTAGGGATCCCTTCCCTTTTAGGAGTAGGGACTTACGGGCAGTGGAGAAACCCTGACGCAAGGGAGAGACGACCGAGGAAAAGTGCAAAGTCTGATGCTTGATCTCCATATTAAGTTTTTTAGGGGGGTTTGTGAGGATATATATATATATTGCCATATGTGTTTTTTATGCTTTTATACCTATATGCAAGTTTTATTCAATTCCAAATGAAAAAAACTTAAATGTCGCCTTACATCAGATATCCCAAGGCTTTGCAAGAGATGTTCTAGAAACACAGCAAAAAAGAACCAGACATGAAGGACGCGTGTACTTGGCCGTTTTCCCAGAAACAACATATCAAGATGTTCAACCATGTACATAATTTTCACTGTCTTAGGCCGAAATCCGGACTTCTTAGAATTGAGTGGGTGATTCTTTGTACTGGAGTTAATTGAATACGTGATTTTCTGTACGTAAGCCAGAGGCGCCAGTATCAAGATAATGACTGTTATATGATTTTCACTGTCTCAGTCCGCAAATCCGGACTTCCCATATATGGTTATGAGCCCATCACCCCGTGTTGGTGAGGGGACAAAGGGTATAAGATCTCATGTAATCTGTAATAAAGAACGTCGACGTGGGCACAGCTGAGAGCCATGTCCCGTGTGAGAAACTATACCAGACCTCTGTGTGGTGTCTCTTCTTACGGCCGGCAACGGGGCAAGTGGGGTGGGCCCGATTGGTGTTGCACTTAGAATTTTAACCCTCATAAATGGCGCAACCAACTGGGGCGGTAAAATCGGAGCTTACAGCGCAATTCACCCGGATCCACGCTACTGAGAAACCGTCCTGCTGCAAACCGAGCCTGATCAACTCACTTAGAACTCCAGGTAAGACAAGCATATATTTATGTTGTGTTTTACACTGCGAGTCTTGCAGCGGGACGGACTATCTGTGGTTTGTGACCGGACGGGTTGGGTTAAGAGTTCTACACGGTAACTCGTGTGGGCTCCGGGTTTGCCGTCATGGACCACTGACCGTGATATGCGCACCAATCGGTCACCCGGAAACTAGTCTGTAGTCTATTTGTTGTTGAAATCCGTAGTGTTTTAGCGATAGTGGAGATTGTTTGATTGTTTGGTGTATCTGCAGAAGTTTTTTTTCTCTTTCTTTTCATTTGATCTCACAAGAGAAGGGACCCTCAGGTTAGTTTAGTTAGTTGTTAATGGTTTAGCAGAGAGGGATGCATTTTGTGAGATAAGGCCTCATAGAAAAAGGGACTCTCGGTTGTTTTGCCTTATATAAGGGGCTAACGATTTGATTTCAGAGAAATGCATTTTTATGGGACTGGTTCCATAAGGAGAAGGGACCCTCGGTTGTTCTGCCGGTATATAAGGGGCTGACAATTTGAAAATTAAGAGGGATGCATTCTATGGAGCGTGTTATTATTATTATTTGTTGTTGTTGTAATATGCGTAAGATCTTATTAAAGAAGATAGAGCCCCTCAAGGGCTGCCGCCGTGTGGATGAATCAGTAGAATGTAAGAAAACTCTAATGAAAATGTGTGACACCGACCCGCACGGCAGATTACAAAATGGTGTCTGGGAGGGAGGTCTTTAGGACCCAGAGGTGCCTTGGAAGATCAGGTTTTGCTAGACAGTGCTGGAGGAGGAGGAGAGAGAGAGAGAGAGACAGTCAGAGAAAGTTACGTATGTACACATTATTTGTTTAAGAAAGTATCCGTAAGTGAAATGTTGAAAAGTACAGTAAGTGATCAAGAGGGCGTCAGGAGAGTGTCTATTGAAGGTTATATTGGCAGTTAGGTAAGGGAGAAAAGTGCTGAAGGAGCAAGCAAGTCGATAAGTAAGTTACAATGCACGTGATTTGTTGGTAAAGAGAGATGGAAATGTGTATAATACAAGATAGATAATAGATAATATGTATAATCCATACTAGGTGGATATATGTGTCTATATATATATATATATATATATATATATATATATATATATATATATATATATATATATATACTGTAGTGCAAATAGTTAGCTGAGCTTGCTTGTAGGGGAGAAGAGTCTGTTGACATGTAGCTGCGAGCTTGTGTTTAGTCTCCAAGGTCAGGAAGATAACAGCGAGAGAGAAAATGCAATAACATCCTTGGTTAATATCTTGGCTTGCTTACAATGAATTGAAATGAATTTAATTAGTTATACTGTCTTAGTAGGCAGGGAAATATAGTAATTTCTAATGTATATTCTTACTTATACAGGGGTTGAAAATGAATGTTGCAAGGTCCCAGCATATGTGTTAATTATGAGTTCAAATGTTTTTTCAATAGTTTAAGCTAAAACTTATTCTGTCTGTGTTTCATAGTCGCGGAGAGATAAGAGATGTTTTAAAAAGGTGGGGGCTTTCAGATGCACTCTGAGCTCAGGGTCACAAGGGGGGGTTGAAAAATACCCAGAGATTCTAAAACACTTCAGCGTTTAATACAGCATATAATAGCTTCAGTAGATAAGAAATATAGAATATTTCAGTCACTCAGCAAACCTTTTCCCATAATTTGTCATAGATAGCGCTCATTTACAATCTCATCTCAATAGAATCATGTACTTTATAAGATAATAGCACTCACCTCGGTGTTTTTCAGCTGATGTATGTATGTTTGTCAAACTTTTTTTGTCCGTGCATCTGCATGGACTGGTACACCTTCAAAGGGGGGCGACGGAGCAGACTTGAGAGCATGGATGGATGAGAGTTGGTGACCTGTGTTCGAGCTGTGGTGGAATGTGTGATGTGGATAATTGACTGGGGATAAAAGTCCTCCCCCATGCATGGGACTTTGCTTGGTTGTGATGTGGACATGTGGACGGTTAAGCTGAAATGGAGCTGAGAAGACGGACGCAAGGAGCCAATATCGAAGGGGTGGAGCTAGATGATGTAATAGTACGTAGTAATGTTTCATCCCTCTTGTCCACAAGGGAGGGGTGAGGATTTTGAGCAGCTAGTAAAAGTTTGTTTTGTTTTTTTTCTCCTGTCTGAAATTTTGATAAGACTGCAGGCAGGATCAGACTAATAATGAATTCACTTAAAGGGATATCACATTTCAAATATTAATAGATGTTTTGTAGATTATTCTTCCCCGATGTAACTCATGTTTCTGTTATAGGTGCTAACATTTTACAGGCCTTATCTGCATCCATCAAATCTTTTTACAATGTTATAATAATTTAAACCCGGCTACTATTGTTCCAATTGAGTACCCTGGTTTAAAGGGGGGGAGGAGAAGGCATAGGTGATCTAGGTATTGCAAGTCAGCCATTTTAGGTATTGCAAATCAGCCATTTTTAAATTTTTTTTTACAAGTCATTTTTACATTTTTTAATTTTTTGCAACAAGGTTCTGATCTTTTTGAAATAGAATACCAGCCTGATTGTCTAGCATTGATGCAACAAGAAAATTTAAGTTTAAAAAAAGTTACTGAAAGCCCTTGTTAATAATGCATATTTTGAGTTGTTTTTTATAGATGGTACCAGGGGTGATTGACGACTCCACACTGGATATACGGTGGTTACACAACAAGATTTCCTAAAAGCAGAATGCCTCCGCATGTCGCAGTACAAGAAGCGGAACTGAAGGCCCTCACTGGGGCGTGTAGAGTGGTAGAAGGTAAGACGGCAAACATTTACACTGACTCCCGGTATGCATTTGGTATAGCTCATGATTACGGCCCAACATGGAAGGCCAGACAGTTTTTTTACCTCAGCAGGACAGCCAATTAAGAATGGTGCAGCGGTGCAGAGTCTCATGGAGACCCTACTTCTACCTGACAAAGTGGAGAGCTCACACCAATTCCTACACCAAAGAAGCGAGAGGCAACGCCATCACAGACCACACAGCAAAAGCAGCAGCCCTCAAGCCGTGGAAGACAGAAGAAAAGAAGAATTTGATAAAAATCTTGGACTTTGATAAAAATCTTGGACTTTGATTATAACTTTGGACTTTGACTAAAACTACAAATGGACTAAAAAGGGACGGCGTATGGTGAACAGTCAACAGCACTTGCTTACCATAGTCCCTGTGCCCCATGATGGCCCAGCTGACGCACGGAAAGACGCACCTCTCAAAGCAGTAATGATGTCGATGCTTGAACGAGGACGGGTGGCTCCTTGGTTTTCTGTAGCTGCTGCATCATTTGCCCAGTTTTGCATGATCTTTGCCGTAAGCAACAGGGCAGAAGTGAAATTTGCCACATCACGCTTGCCGGGGCCACTCTACCCATTTCAGGGATTGCAAATTGGCTACACTCAGCTCCCACTTGTTGGGAAGTTTTGAAAATGTGCTTGTTGTTGTTGATGTTTTTCAGGTTGGAGACCTACCCTGTTACCAAAGTAAATAAGCAGGTAACCGCACAGAAGCTCATGAATGAGGTAATCCGCAGATACGGGACACCGGAAGTGATTGAGTCAAACAAAGGTACACACTTCACAGGTGAAATAATGCAACACATCATGTCTGCTTTGGGTATATTCCAGGCTTTTCACACACCCTACCATCCGCAGAGTAGTGGGAAAGTAGATACAAAAGGCAATGAAGGAAATGGGTAAATTTTGAATTGAGTGTCTTCCATTAGTTTTTCTTTTTCCAGGAGGGTACATGTCACAGTGGCAGCGTTTGGGGAATGATTTTCTTGTTAATTTTGTCATAGGCCTCTCCAAGGAATTGTTAGTAATCCATTCTGCAGTCTCTGCTTTTCTCCCAGGTCCTACAGATGAGTGTCACAATCTAAAACCAGGTGACAGGGTCTATGTGAAAAAGTTTGAGAGAGAAACCCGGTTTGAATGTCCTTACCAGATGTTGTTCACCCAACTGCAGTCAAGCTCGAAGGAAAGCCCACTTGGATCCACACTTCGCACTGCAAGAACTAATGATCCTGCATATCCTTTACATGCTATAATGTGGTACAATTCCTCTAACACACACCTTTGACTACTGTACACTAGCCCCCTGTTTCAGAACAAATTAATACAATCAAATGTGCAATATGAAGCCTACACTGAGGGTGAGAATCCAACACCGCATCGTGCTAAGAGAAAAGCTGACGCTCCAGGTGGTAACTTTGATCCACATGTATACATAGATGTAATAGGAGTGCCAAGGGGGGTGCCAGATGAATTTAATTCTAGAGATCAGGTTAAAGCAGGTTTTGAGTCCTTATTTGCTATTGTCACTGTTAATAATAATGTAGATTGGATGAATTATATCTATTACAATCAGCAGAGGTTTGTAAACTACACCAGAGATGCTTTACAAGGGTTAGCTGACCAGTTAGGGCCCACTGCATCCATGGCGTTCCAAAACAGAGTGGCCCTGGATATGGTTTTAGCAGAAATAGGTGGGGTATGTAATTTCCTGTACGGGTAGTATGTGTATTTTCCCTTTGATCAAAAAGAGTATGAGTAATATGACGCCAACATTTCCCTTGTTTGAAAAAGATGAAGAGCCAGTTCCGATAATGCCAACCAGATACGTTACCAGAAGAATGGAGAGATGGACTAGTACTGTGTCTGCCTCAGTCTCATAAGATGGACTGTCAGTGGACTTCCCATTTGCCTAGGGAAAGTGCAGAAGACCTTAGGTTCCGGCGAGGGCACACCCTGTGGGGTGTTAACTTGTACAGATAGAGGGTATGGATGCCCGGAAATAAGCCCTGGGAATCCATGGCCTCCTTCTGAGGTTAGGTAGGGATCCCTTCCCTTTTAGGAGTAGGGACTTACGGGCAGTGGAGAAACCCTGACGCAAGGGAGAGACGACCGAGGAAAAGTGCAAAGTCTGATGCTTGATCTCCATATTAAGTTTTTTAGGGGGGTTTGTGAGGATATATATATATATTGCCATATGTGTTTTTTATGCTTTTATACCTATATGCAAGTTTTATTCAATTCCAAATGAAAAAAACTTAAATGTCGCCTTACATCAGATATCCCAAGGCTTTGCAAGAGATGTTCTAGAAACACAGCAAAAAAGAACCAGACATGAAGGACGCATGTACTTGGCCGTTTTCCCAGAAACAACATATCAAGATGTTCAACCATGTACATAATTTTCACTGTCTTAGGCCGAAATCCGGACTTCTTAGAATTGAGTGGGTGATTCTTTGTACTGGAGTTAATTGAATACGTGATTTTCTGTACGTAAGCCAGAGGCGCCAGTATCAAGATAATGACTGTTATATGATTTTCACTGTCTCAGTCCGCAAATCCGGACTTCCCATATATGGTTATGAGCCCATCACCCCCTAGTGGGGATGGGACAAAGGGTATAAGATCTCATGTAATCTGTAATAAAGCACGTCGACGTGGGCACAGCTGAGAGCCATGTCCCGTGTGAGAAACTATACCAGACCTCTGTGTGGTGTCTCTTCTTACGGCCGGCAACGGGGCAAGTGGGGTGGGCCCGATTGGTGTTGCACTTAGAATTTTAACCCTGATACTAGCACTGTCATAGCATTTGTCATATAGCAGTCTAGTGGGTTTTGCTATATTGTTTCTGTGTCTTCTTCAATATAGCGGTCTTGAAAACGGGCTGATGTATAACTAAGAGTTAACAGTCAATGTACTCCCCCCCCTCCCCCCTGACATTCACATTCCCTTGGGAAAAAAATTCTGAAGGGATGGGCTGTCAGCTTCAGAGAGTCATGTAAAAAGTGGGAAATGTGTGTCATTGGGAAAACTGACCATAGCACTGTTTGCTTAAGCTGAATAGAGCTGTGCAGTGTATTGAGTTAATTGCGGTGTTCTAATGCTTAAACACTAATGTAATCAAGACTGTCACTGCCATGTAACATAGATGTCTGTCCCCCATTCTTGGTCCGGCGTGTTCTCATAGCCATGAGGAACATCTGTTGTTTGGGGTTATTACCACCGGCGTTCTGTCCTTACAATGTGTCCGGCTGTTGTATTTCCTCCGGACCCTCCTGTCACTGTAAACTCTCTTCAGGCCCATTTGGACCCACGATTATCGCTCAGAATTCCCTCCCAAACCATCTTTTGAGCAGTAGCTGTTGCGTGTAAATGTGCCCGTCTGTCAGTTTTCTGCCAAATGATGGATTTCCGTTCAGGATGACCTCTGTCGTCCAGCCGAGCAGCGGATAAGCGAGTGACATGAAGCAGGCAGATCTGATTTGTGGATTTTTTGGTTCGGAAAAACCATTGCATCGTGCGCCATTTCAGTGCGGATCCCACAAGGACGGTTACTATTGAAGCCAATGGAAGCTGTCCGATCCGCGGCCCATCCATAACGGATTTGTGGACGGGCCACGGGTTCTGCAGGAAAGGAATTCAAAAAGGATAAGTAGTACTGCACATGTGCGCCGCCAGCACTTCCACACGCATCCGCAGACCCGGAAATAGAAGACCCGGACAGGTGAGGGCAGTGTCATTGGCTGCGGGTCAGATTCTGCTGTGGGCTCCCACATGTGGAGTCCGATCCGCCCGTGGACATGGGGCCTAACTGTAGGAAGGGATAATGCAGGCGATGGGGCCAGGATGGTGGCATGGGCATGCTTCCTCATGGCGCAGGTGACAGTTAGGGCTGCCTGTAATACGCCAGTCTGCAGGAGCCTAAATAGGTTTTCCAGGGAAATACTATTGATGAGCGATCATCAGGATATCCATCTTTTGATGTGGCTGTTCAGTGGGTTCATAAGGCCGGCTCAGGCGCCTGTTTGGCTACATCTGATATTGAATCGGCCTTTCGCCTCCTTCCTGTACATCCCAATGGGATGCTCTATGTCTTATTTTCATTTTGAGTTATTTAGTTCTTTCTTCAGGCCATTTACATTACACGAATGTCGGGAAAACGATGCCCGCCACTCGTCCCCGCATATACTCCCTCCCGTGCTGGTACACAGGAGCAAGTACCGCTGGCTGGCTCACCGGGCAGCCAGCAGGGAGGCGGGGCAGCTGAGGCAGCCAGCAGGGAGGCGGGGCCGCTGGAGGACAGTTCTCTCCATTCCCTGGAAGCAGCGGATGGTCAGTACTGAATGGCCGCTGTTTACACGGAATGAATCATCATTCAGGATTTTAAGCAGCTTACAATCCTGAGCTGTAGCTTTTATTGGTGCCATTTTGGGATATATATGGAATTTTTAGCACTTTTCTTTGTTGTTTTTTTGGGAGGTGAAATTAGCAAAAAAAAGCATTTTGGTTCCATTCTTTTGCTCTTTTTTTCTTTTTACTTTTTATCCTACATGACAAATGCTGTATGTTCAATTTTTTGCATGGGTTGTTATGATACAAAAACATGTAGGGGTTTTATTGTATTTTTTTTTTAAACAAAGCGGGTAAAGTGCTCAATAACAGTTTTTTTGATTTCTTACTTTTTTAATGTTTTTTTTTTCCACTTTTTATGTTAACATTTTTTAAATGTCCCTGTAGGGGACTTGAACCTGTGATGCTATGATCGCTCCGACAATGCATTGTAGTGTTTCTGTACTGCAATGCATTATCACTTATAGTGATCACAGACCATAGCAGCTTCGTACTTCATTGTTCAGTTCCAGTTTCTATGGCAATCCATTGTCCCTCCACGATTACATCATGAAATGCTGATGATGTCACAGGGGGAGTGCCCTTCCTCTGTGAACCCTTTACCTTCTGTGATGAACATAGATTGCTGCCTGTAAAGGCCCATTTAGACGGGACGAATGTTGGGCAAATGATGTCCTCACTCGCCCCCGCACATACTGGGTGCGGTGCTGCTGCAGGGGAGCTAGTATTGCTGGCTCACAGCGGGGTGGCTGCAGGAGATTTCCCTCCTTGTTCCCTCTGCCCCTCTCCGTTCACTAACACAGCGGCCGTTCAGTACTGACCGGCTGCTGGTTACACTGAGTGATCAGAGTTCAGCTCACCATCCAGCGCCATATGCAGCATAAATGATCAACGATCAGCTGATTGCTCAGTGTAAATAGCAGCCGGTCAGTAATGAACTGCCACTATATTAAGTCAATGGAGTGGGGAGGGGGGGCAAGGAGAGAAATCTCCTGCAGCTGCCCCGCTGTGAGCCAGCGATACCAGCTCCTGTGCAGCAGTATGTGCGGGGACGAGTGAGGGCATCGTTTGTCAAACATTCATCCCATCTGAATGGGCCTTAAGGTGTTAACAGTGGGGATTGATGCTTTCAGTAATCCCCACTGTTGGAGCAGGAGACCGTCCAACAGCCACAGTTGGCTCCTGCAGACGGTGCGGGCTCAGTTTCCGAGCCTGTGCCATCTGTAGGACATAAATTTAGGTCCATTCATGGTAACCGCTTCCTACCCATTTATGTCCTGGGTGAGAAGGGCTTAAAGGGGTTGCCCGTCTGTCTTTAATTGTTGGGGATTGTTATTGCAGTCACTGTTCTCACATGCCAACGTGCGCCACAGCAGTCTGGAGAGCGCGATCTGTACTGACAGAGGTGTCGTAAATCAGCTGCTCGGTGGCCCCCACCAATCATTTACTGATCACCCGCCTTTAAAATAGGTTATCAATAGAAACAAATCCCACGAGTTGCGGCCACCCCTTTAATGACACTGGGAGACCTTGCCGTCTCGGCGTCCCTCATACATGACTGTGAACGTCCTGGTAATGGAGCTACAACATATCCTGCTCATTCCTTCTTCCTCCCGCTCTCCCTAGATGAGTTTCTCCAGCTTCTTCCGCCATGATCTCTCAAAGCTGAAGGTGCTGAATAACACAATGGCGTTCCGCGGTGCTGAATAACACAATGGCGTTCCGCGGTGCTGAATAACACAATGGCGTTCCGCGGTGCTGAATAACACAATGGCGTTCCGCGGTGCTGAATAACACAATGGCGTTCCGCGGTGCTGAATAACACAATGGCGTTCCGCGGTGCTGAATAACACAATGGCGTTCCGCGGTGCTGAATAACGCAATGGCGTTCCGCGGTGCTGAATAACGCAATGGCGTTCCGCGGTGCTGAATAACGCAATGGCGTTCCGCGGTGCTGAATAACGCAATGGCGTTCCGCGGTGCTGAATAACACAATGGCGTTCCGCGGTGCTGAATAACACAATGGCGTTCCGCGGTGCTGAATAACACAATGGCGTTCCGCGGTGCTGAATAACACAATGGCGTTCCGCGGTGCTGAATAACACAATGGCGTT
This sequence comes from Eleutherodactylus coqui, assembly GCF_035609145.1. NCBI lineage: Eukaryota > Metazoa > Chordata > Amphibia > Anura > Eleutherodactylidae > Eleutherodactylus > Eleutherodactylus coqui. Next base: position 174,601,585 of record NC_089845.1, read on the forward strand.
CCGCGGTGCTGAATAACACAATGGCGTTCGGCGGTGCTGAATAACACAATGGCGTTCCGCGGTGCGCGGATACTCTCACAGCCAACGAGCGTCTTCTGATGATTACTGGATTTAAGGCTAAATTCATACTACTGGATTGACGCGATGGGCGCTAGGCGGACAGAAAAAGGTTGGAAAAAAGGTTGGAAACATTTTGGCCATTCGCAAGATTTTTCCTCCACAAGCGGAAAATCGTCCACACGGGAGACGATCGCGGATTACGCAGTTCAAACATGGTAGTGTGCGGCTGGCCTGTCTCTTTATCTCTCTCATTTCTATTACTCTCTGTCTCACTGACTGTCTGGCTGTCTCACTGTTTGGCTTGCTGACTGTCTGTCTGTCATGCTGTCTGGCTGTCTCACTGTTGGGTTGTCTGTCTGTCTCGCTGCTCATCTGTCTGTTTCTCTGCCTCACTCTGCCTTGCTGTCACATTGTATCGCTTTCTGGCTGACTATCTGTCTTTCTTTGTGTCTCTCTGCTGACTGTCTCTGTCTCTCCTCACTGCTTGCCGTGTCTATTCTCCCCTCACATTCAGCTGCACTCTTTGCCTTCTCTCCCCCTCCCCCATGCACTCTTTGCCAGCTCCATCTTCCTATCGGGTTGCTTAGACACACAATGCCTCACCCTCCGGCCCTGGCACAGCAGAGCAGCCATAGACATAACATTGTAACTGCTCCCTGCACCCATTAACTCAAGTTTACTGATGTAGCATCGGTGGTGACATGTGCCCCGTCTAATGCCACCACCATCAGCCAGCAAGGGGTCAACGTGCGCTGCAAGAAAAAGCGTGGAGGCTTATTGCTATTAGATAAACCCTCATCCGTGTTTTGTCTGTTAGGCAGCAGACACTCCGTTCTAAGGAACAGCAGAGTGTATAACGAAGCTGTGGGGGACTGGGAGGCGGGGTAATTTAAGTAAGAGGAAGGAAGCGACCAGGGAGGGGTGATGCAGTGAGAGGAAGGAGAGAGGGAGGAAGAGGAGGAGCTCAGTGCTCAGAAGAGAGAAGAAGTGAGAAGACGCACCAGGACAGGTCTGCAAGCAAGAGAGAAGATGGAGCATCTCGTCCAACAGATTAAAGAAGCAGTGGCCAGCCGTGGTCCTCAGTGGCTCATGAAGATGGCCGAAGAACTCGGAGCTGCGGCGGCAGCAGCGGCGGCGGCAGCAGCACCAGAGGGGAGAGCGGAGAAAGAACCACCAGCAGAGAACAGCGGCGCTGAACCACGTGGAAGACCGCAGAGGAGAAGACAGCCGCCAGCAAGGCTGAGCCCCAGCCCGGCGGCAAAGAAAGGAGGCAGAAACAACAGCCCGAGAACAGCGGGAGCGAGCGGGAGTGGAGCGGCGCGGTCGCAGCGCCCGACGGACGCAGTCGGTCGGGGGGATCGCAGGAGTGGAGACGAGGTCGGACCGGAAGCCGGAGGTTCACTTACCAGGAGCGGAGGAGCGGTGCGGAGGTTGGGTAAGTCCGGTGCGGGCAGGGGGAATCCCGCGGCTGTGCAGGCGAGCATTAGAAGGGAGAAGGAGCGCGGTCCACGTGTCTCCCTCAGCAGGCGGAGGGATCCGCGAGCCGGAAGTAGTCCCGGCAGGAGGCCTGCACTTCACAAAGAGGCCACAGGGGGCTACGGGAGTGAGTCCCTGTTCAGCCCGGAGGAGTGTAGTGGCGGCGAAGGAGATCAAAATAGAAGTAGTGCGATGATAAGGGGGGGGGGGGAGGCGAACAACAAAGAGAGGTGCTAGAGGGTTAAACAGAAGGGAGTTTCAGGATAGTGAGGACAGTGTAGGCAGCATGGCATCCACAGGAGGCGGAGATGGGGCGTTGGTAACAGCCCCTCTGCCTGCGGATAGGAGGGTGGGGGATGGGCAGGTGAGTTCTGCGCAGTGGCAGGCGGCAGCGGCATTAGGAGCATTCAGCGGATTGCAGAGCGATCGATAGAGCGGCACACAGGCGGGCGCTCACCGGGCAGCTCTGCAGTGGAGCGAGCAAGTTGGCGCCGCATAGAGGAGCATGCAGCAGGGCAAGGTAGGTTTCACGTGGCGGTGGCGCGCAGACGCGAAAGGCGGGCGGAGCAGGTCAGGTCAGGCAGAAGAGCGCGTGTCTCTACTAGCTCTTCGGCGTCGGCGTCTCCAGAGAACGATGGTCGGAGGGGGAAGATCCCTTTACCGGGCAAGCATGGAAGGGCAGAAGCGGTGGGTGCATACGATAGGCGCAGCGGCCGGGAGCGGGTCGCCCGGGCTTCACGAGATACCTCATCTCTCTCGCCGGCTTCTTCCACAGACAATATATACGCTGCCCGCAGCATCAGGCACAATTTGGCATCTTCGGCCGGTAGGGCATCCAGTGCACAGAGCCAGAGGTGCCGTGGTGTCACCCATGAATTGGGACCGGAGCGACACGCAGGCCAGAGGCGGGATCGTACATCAGCGCCACCCGGCCCGAGCTTCCTCTTGGCAGGGCCAGAGGGGAACAAGGCGGGTGAGTCACATTATAAGAATGTTTGGGATGTCTCTTTACCCTCGAATGATAAGAGTAACGAGGAGTTTATGGTTGCGCTTAAAGCGCTGGTACATCGTTTTGGTGTGGAAAAAGGGCCCCGAGGCCCGCCGGAAATTGGTGGTTGGGCTCACGCACCCGAGAGCTCGCAGAGGGAGACGAGTCGTAGGGGCGAAGAGTTGTGTGGTGATGGTTTGAAGTTCGCAGACACACTGTTCTGCGGGGTAGCCCCTTTGGGAGTGGGTTTGGCAGAGGAGATGACGGAGAAAATTAAGAACGGCTTATACGTAGATATATGGTCACTACTGTCGGTGGATCATATTGCCGTCGACAAAGAACGGTTTTCAGAACGCCGGACGGATAGAAAGGCGAAAGTAGCCAAAACGTTTGGTAATTGGCTACAGGCGTTTTTAATTTTTGCGCACGTGACATGCCAACATAGTCCTCAAAAAGGTCCCGAATTATTTGTGTATATAAACACCATTCACAGTGCGTATAAACTTCACGGAGGGTCGGCGTGGTGGAGGTACGACGAGGATTTTCGTCGTCGTATTTCGGGTATGAAGAGCATAAGCTGGGCCACGAAAGCAACGGATGTATGGATCCAGCTCATCCTGCCCCAAAAACCGGTAAAGCCGTTTTTTCAGGGGACCGCTGCAGGCGCCAGTGGACAGCAGGCACCTGTAGCCCCAAAACCCTCCGGGTCATGTTGGGCCTTCAACGAAGGTCATTGCCAATTCTACGCCTCGTGCAAATTTCGCCACGAGTGCTCAGTATGCGGAGGAGCGCACTCTGCAGTACGGTGTTTTAGACATCAGAGGACAGCAGCTACACTAGGGGTGTCCGGCGCAGGAGCGAACCCCGGTGAACGTCAGGTACCTGGAGCAGTGGCTCGTCAGGTACCACAGGAAGCAGGAGTCAAAACTAATTAGATCAGGTTTTACGGAGGGTTTCCGGATACCGCATAACCCGACTTGTTCCCTTAGGCTCAGCGGCAATCTAAAATCGGCTCGAGAAAACAAAGCGTTAGTGATGGAGAAGTTACTGAAGGAGGTGGAATTGGGTTGGATGGCGGGCCCATTTCAGGAGCCCCCATTCGGGAATTTGCAGGTTTCGCTTTGGGGCTAGTCCCGAAGAAGGAACCGGGCAAGTTCCGGCTTATCCATCATTTATCTTTTCCGGCAGGAGATTCGGTTAACGACGGGATTACGAAAGAGCAATCGGCAGTGTCGTACGCGTCTTTCGATCGGGCCGTGTATCTAGTCCGTCGGGCGGGAGCTGGCGCTATGTTAGCCAAGGCTGACATTGAATCAGCTTTCCGTTTGCTTCCGGTACACCCCGATTGTTTCCATCTTTTGGGGTGTAAAATGGAGGGTTGCTATTTTGTGGACATGTGTTTACCGATGGGATGCTCGATTTCGTGTTATTATTTTGAGGTGTTCAGTTCTTTCTTGGAATGGATGCTTCGATTCGAGACGGGCATCCCTTCGGTCTTACATTATCGCGACGATTTTTTATTCGTGGGGCCCCCCGAATCAGGCGTATGCGGATTTTTATTGGCATCTTTTCAGAGGCTGATGAAAAAAGCAGGCGTTCCCCTGTCGGCGGAAAAAACGGTCGGTCCAGCGTTATCCCTGGAGTTCTTAGGTATCGAGATCGATACGAAGGACATGGTTTTTCGTCTACCGGAGGAAAAAATCGCGCGTTTGGGGCAAATGGTAGAGACTGTTAGTACGTCGCGAAAAGTCACACTGCATCAAATGCAGGTGCTACTGGGACTGCTAAATTTTGCGTGTCGGGTCATCCCCATGGGACGCGCGTTCTTGAGGCGTTTGTCGTTGGCGACAAAAGGGGCAAGGGAGCCTCATCATTTTGTCAGTGTGACAAAAGAAATGAAGGCGGACCTGCACATATGGAAGGTTTTCCTCGAAACTTTCAATGGGCAGGTCATTTGCCAACGGGAAGAAGTTGACAATGAGGAGCTGGGCTTAGTATCAGACGCATCCGGAGCCTGCGGTTTTGGCGCAATTTTTGGTAACAGGTGGTGCAACTCCTTGTGGCCGGAAACCTGGGTCGAAAAAGGATGGACGAGAAACATAGCATTGCTTGAAATTTTTCCCATCATGGTCGCCATTGAACTATGGGGCCCGGCTCTGGCCGACAGAAGCATCTGTTTTTGGTCTGATAACCAGACGGTGGTGAGAGCGGTGAATAAGCAGTCTTCGGCTTCGGGGTTGGTATTGGCGGCGCTACGCCATTTGGTTTTGCGTTGTTTACAGCATAACATAAAGTTCAAAGCGAACCATGTCCCAGGACACTTGAATAACACGGCTGACGCTCTTTCTCGATTCCAGATGTCGAAATTCAGGGAGCTTCACCCGACGGCGGATGTCGAGGGGGTATGTTGCCCTGCTTTCTTGTGGGAAATAATAGAAAGGAGCTCCTGAATCTGGTCCGTAAGTCGGTAACCGAAGCCACTTGGAGGCGATATAATGCGATTTGGAAGCGGTGGATCGCGGCCGCCGGGGGCGTTTTTCCGGAAGCGGAACAGGCTAGAGCGGTAACTTTAGATATACTAGCGAACCTGCGCGGGCTAGGAGCGTCGGTGGACGTGGCTAAAAAACACGTATCGGCGATAGCATTTTTGTTACGCCTCCACGGGAGTCGCGACGTGACAAAGGATTTTGTTTTTACACAAATACTGAAGGGTTGGAAGAAAGAGAAGTCTTCTCGGGATGGGAGACGCCCGATCACTTTCGAACTGCTCTGCGCAATGATGAAGGTCATGGGGTCAGTATGTGTGAACACAGAAGAAACAACGCTTTTTTTGGCCTTTTTTGCAGCCTTACGGCTGGGGGAACTGGTCTCGGCGAGTAAAAATAATCCGGGAGGTCTTCAATTTTCGGACGTGTTGGTCGGGAGCGACAATATTAAAATTTGTATTCGTAAATCGAAAACGGACGTCTACGGAACGGGTGAATGGCTGCGGATAGGAGCGCTGGGGACAGAGTGGTGCCCGTACGGCTGATAAGAGACTTTATGGCACGCCACAGCGGGGTCGGCCCGCTATTGGTGCACGCGTCGGGATCTCCGTTAACGAGGTACCAGTTTTCGACGGTAATGTGGTCATGCCTTAAAAATCTGGGTTTCGTGCCGAATGAATTTGGTTCCCATTCATTTAGAATTGGGGCGGCCACGTCGGCGTTCGTCTGCGGTTTGTGGAGTGAGGAAGTAAAAAGGGTGGGTAGATGGAAGTCGGAGGCATATCGGTCCTATGTGAGGCCGGATTTGAGGGTATTGTAAGAATGGTTATGAGGTTGATGTTGGGGACATTTCTTCCCCTGTTTTCTTGATTTATTCTACAGGTTCAAACTGGACAGTGTGGGTGGTGGGCCACTCATACATTTATTGGGCGGAAAAAATGGCCAAAGCCAGGCCGATGGGTGCCTATCTGGGACAAACAGATGTAAGCGTGCAATGGCACGGCATACGAGGTTTAAAATGGACCGGGCTGCTCCACGAGGTACTGCAAGTCAGCAGGCGGTCTCCGGACAGAGTTATTTTGGTAATCCACGCGGGTGGAAACGATCTGGGGAAGGTAAAGGTTGGAGAGTTGTTGGCATTAATGAAGGAGGATTTATGTCGGTTCAAAAAGTTCTTTAATGAAGTTATTTTAGTCTGGTCGGATATTGTGGCCAGAAGGTTCTGGAGAGAAGCGCGGGATATGGAGGCTATAGAAAGAGCAAGGAAGAATGTGAACTTCAAGATGTCGAAGTTTGTTCAGTCTATAGGGGGGGGTAGCTATTAGACACTGGGAGTTAGAGAAGAGAGAGATAGGTATGTTCAGGGGTGACGGTGTACACCTTAGCGATATTGGCACCGACACGTTTTTGTCAGGTTTACAGGACGGGGTGGAGGAGGCGTTGTGGCTGGCATGTGGGGGGCGGAGTGCAGCATAGGGATATACTGCATCCTTCGTGGCGGTAAATTTCTTTCCATGCCAGCAATGGATGGAAGGGCGGTACAGGCCCATCATGGGGCTTTCTTACGCCTGGTTTTTCGCGGTTATATATTAAAGTTTACAAAGCAGTTTTAAGCGGCATGGAAGACGGAAAGTTACAAAGTTTGGTTAAAAGAGAAAGTTAATAAAGCTGTGGCCTACCCACATAAAACGCCAGCCAGTTGTCGTGTTTCTTTTCATAGATAGTGGGGAGCTAAATCGAGAGGAAGGGGAGTCCTCCCAGTCTCCACGTCCTCATGTCCTCCATATGTGCTCGGGGCGCTTCTTTACGCTTCCAGCCCATTTGACCGTTTTTCAGATCCATATTCGGGTGACAGCAGCAGACCCTCTGAAATAAACGAAAAAAAGCGGTGAGGGTGTGCGAGCGCCGCTGCCCTCCGGCTGACGCCTCATTCTTGGGATCTCTCCCGTGTGGACGCTGCATCTGGAGAGGCCATGCACAGTGCGATAGAAACAAACAGCTCTTCACTGAGACGTTGGAAGGTTGGCTTAACCCCTCAGGAAACCTCTTGCCTATTTTGTGCCGTACGGACCAAGTGCTTGTCATAGTCAGATCTCTCTGAGCGCCGTACGAGGGCTTGTGGGACCAGGTAGATGTCTCACTGGCTCCCTATGAGGCACATATCATGGACTCTAGAACCTTTACTGCATTTGTTTTGCTCTGCAGAGGTCCTAGTTTTTATTGCTACACGTTTTAGGGTAAGCCGGACTTTTCGGCTGCTTTTATTGAGTATTTTGAAAAGGTAAACAAAAGAAAAATAGCGATTCTGACACTTTTTATAATTATTTCAACAAGCAAGATAAAGAGCCCATTGTTTTCATTCCTGGGTCGTTATCGATGCGGTAACACTGACTATATTCTACTTTTTAAAACATTTTTAGTATCTTTTCCATTTAAAAAGTGTTTTTTTATGAGGAAAATGATTTTTTTCCCAACCTGGTCCTTTTTTTAAAAAATATTAAACTTTATTGAACCCCTGTTGCTGCTATTTTTACTTCCTGGAGGGAATTTGAAGATGTTATTGTTCGATTTCTAGAATAGTACACTGCATTACTTATGTAGCGCATTCTACGAAGTCTATGACAGTACAGCGGGCAAGGCCGACCTTTGGTGGGGAGCGACGGGGGAGGAAGATGTGGTTATGTTAGGGTAGTTCTACCATCAACTCCCAAATGACCCGAAGTGCACTAAGTCAGCCGCACGCAGTACCCACGTTTGATAGCAACAGTGCTAAATAAAGTTTGTTACCTTAAGTTGTCCTCGTGACGCCAGCACCCCTTTATGAAGTCCAGATGTAATAGAGTCCACAAGAGTTAAACTTTTAAACCGGGGTACACGGTTGTTCTTTACTGTAAGCTCTCCAATGGTTTATAGTCTCAAAGCATTACAGTGCAAACTACTCCGAGGTCATTGGATTCTTCCCTCTACAAGCTTGTATCCAGAAGTCACCCTTTTACTTGCATTCTCCGAAGTCCAAGTAATCTGTCGGGACTTTGCAGCCGTGCGTCTGTTACTTGCCAGGTACACTCTCCAGATGTGCTTCCTCACTTACATCCCGACTATGGCTCTCACATCCAACTCCCGACTTTAACTCCTCTCTTCCCCACTAAACTTCTCCTCCTAGCCCCTGACTCACACCAGGTCACACCAGGTCACACCAGGTCTCATGCACACAGGTTAGGAAGGGCAATAAACATAGTAAACAGTTACATTCTCCAGACATGAAGTCTTGCATCACCTGTCTGACACAACAGAACATGACCATACAAAGGGATTAGTGTCACAGATAGCTGATTCAACACCCAGCACAGACATCAGCACACATGTGTAGTGTTCCAGAACAACATCTTGTTTCTAATATGGAGGAGGAGACATCCCTATCGCATGTGAAATGCATGAGGGAACGAGTGAGTCACTAAATCCCCCAGAGTGAGAACAACCCCCAAATAATTCTGTATATAGTGACCCACCGTACCAGGCACCCGTTCACACTACAGGCATTATTTTTCCTGTGTGGCCGTCCACCATTAGGATCACCGCACAAAGGTACGTAATTGTGACACCCACACGGAAAATGTGCAGAGTGTATTTAGGCTAAGCCATCTTCAGTAATTGTCTGCCAGAGAGTATGTGGCGTGACCCTGACCTTTTACCTCCTCCGGAGTGTGTATATATATTTTGTATAGTGTGTATATAAAATTTTGGCAGGCCCTGACCATTCCCAGGGCCTGCCAAAATTTTACTGGAACAACTTCTTGTATACAAGGAACAAATGATAATGATTTGCAGTGCAGGTATTAGACAAACTTTAGAGTACCTCCACCCAGTGATCTCAGACTTCAGGACAGCCGGATGTGAAAACAAATGGGTGTACCTCTACACGGTGATGCCAGACTTCAGGATGGCAGCAAAGGGAAAAAAATGAATAAAGAGTACCTCTGCACTAGGCCTTGGAAGTGGCACCTGCTTCTTGCTCATGCTTCCTCTCTCTATTCAATTGGGGTTCACTCCTCTCATCTCTGGATCATGCACTCTCAGGGAACCGCTCTTCTTCCTCCATTCCTCACCACATGGGAGTTGAAGGTACCCCCATGTGGCTGGCACTCTCTGGAACCCAAAAGCAATGCAGACTCTGAACTCCTTTCCTGCTCTCCTATTTATATTCTCACTCATACCATGTGAAAAGACAAACTGATACATTGCAGGCATCTCCCAGGCTCATGCAAACACTTAACTCCTTACTTGCTGCAGCTGTGCAATACATATAACAGAATGACTAGACACTTTTGCACAGCGCGCCAACACAAGACATGACATGTATGACATTTATGGGGAGGGTCAAGAATAGATGTACTGGGCCACTACAAAAGCAACGTGATTACCCTGTGAACCCTTTACATGCTGTCATCGAAATGGGGAGTTGATTGTGCGGATCTGAGTGGTTGTGGTGGGAGGCCGGCTGTCAGTAGCAAGGGACTCCCGCTATGAAAGCCATGGGCTCAGCTGCTGGGCCTCCGCCATCAAGAGGATGTAAGTTTATTCCCACTTGTGGGAACTGTGGATCCCTCGTGACAGCCTAAAGGTAACTTTACAAGGAACGACTGACAGCTGAATAGTCACTCGAAAGAGGGAATTCAAATGATCATGGCTCAGTGTGAGCCGGCCACCGACGGGCGATGAGCAGTAAGTTACTAGCTGTTTCATAGTCCTCTAATGACCAATCAGTGCTCTGTAGGCACAAAGTCATTAATACTCTCCGCGTGGCCATGTGTACGCTCGCTGGAGGTCCTTTTAGACTCCTCGTTAAGTCTTCGCAGCTCCTTTGTTACAGGAGATCATCGAGACGCCCGGTAAATCTTCCGACGGCTTTCTCAGTAGGGGCGAGCTGCAGCCCCCACTCGGCGCTCCGCACGGCGGCCGCTCCTCTCAGCACACTCTTTTAGATCCAGACTTACAGAGCGAAAAAGAAAACTATTAAAAGACTTCTTTTGATCCTTAATGAAATTGGTCGTCATGGAAACCTGAGTCAGTCGCCGCCTTCTTCTCATACAAAGATTCAAATGTAACATTATTATTTCTACTGAAAACGAAATTAGCAATTATTCCGTTCACAATGACATCAAAGATAGCGGCGCGGATACGGCACGCTGCATAAATAATTTGTGAATCGCACATCAGCCCGCCGAAGATCATTGTAATGCGGCGCCGCGCTCCTAGGGAAGACAAAGCCGAACGATCCGATTCAGCAGCTCCAACTTCTACACACCAAATAAAAGTTGTGAAGGCAGATCCAATCAACAGCCGGTGGATTACAGAAAACCCAGAATGACGCGGCATAACGAGATGTTCCTCCAGTGCATGCTGGGTAACACCGAGGGAAACGCCTTCACTGTTCGATTGGACATTTAAAGGAGAACTGATAGATCCTCCCTGTATGGTCCTTCATTAGAACCTTCAACCTTTCATAGAGCCCCAGCTCCTTACTAGAACCCTTGGCCCTTTGTTCCCGGCCCCAGCCCTGTAATAAAGTCACCGTCCTCTTTATTAGAGCCCCCTAACCCATTATTAGACCCCCGTCCCTCTCTTCATTGTTGTTTCCTTGTATTGAAATTAGAACAGTAGCCCTCGGAGTGCAGATGGGAAAATCCAGCTATTGGAGAGACTTCCAGCGAGGCCGGTCATTGGTGCTAGACTAGCCGTGGTCTCACCGCCAACCGCGGGGGGTTTTCTCGTGTAACATTGTGGACAGTATACCGAGAATGGCGCGATCAAGGCAAACATCCAGCGAAAGGGGATCCTGCGGACGGAAACAACTCATCCCTGAAAGGGGTCGGAGGAAGATGTCAGGAATCGTTCTGACCAACAGGCTGCACAGTCAGCTGAATACAACGCTGGAGCTCAAACTAACGTGTCCGAACGCACAACTCGCCGTTCCTCCGCACGGATGGTATAACAGCGGGCGACCAGTTCCAGCGCCATTGTGTCTAAGAGAAACAGAAAGAAAAGACTCCAGCGGGCAAAAGAGCGCAAAACTTGTATCACTGAGCAGCAGGAAAACATCTCCTGGTCAGATGGAGCCAGATTACTGCTGCTGATGGGAGGTCAGAATTTGGCGCAAGCAGCATGAATCGCTGACCCCTTCCTGTCAGCCGGTCAGAACATGTCAGCACCGCCCTCTAATCTGTAGGGATACAAGAAGCTTCCTGTCCGCAGGGGCCAGTATTCCTGCAGAACTGTTTCATCACCCAGTGGAGTCTACATCGTGGTGAAGGACTTGGTTCCGGTTCCTGCGTCGCCCACTGCACACCCCCTGTGTGTAAATCACAAAGTTTCCCCTGACTGCAAAGGTCAGAAACACAAAGTAGATTAGAATGTTCTAGACTTTTTTTATTGTGGTCAGTTAACTTTTTTTACATAGAACCATAAAAGCCTGTCCCTGCTGCCGGGGCGGCGTGTGGCTGCACGGTCTGTCGGGCTGCACGGTCTGTCGGGCTGCACGGTCTGTCGGGCTGCACGGTCTGTCGTTGTGACATCAGTAACGCCGGGTCTGAAGTGCTTCATTAAATCAGAAGGAGCCTGAGGAGGGAATCCTCGGCATTGGGGAATTTCCAAACAAACTTCATCTTTTAAGAAACTTCGAAGTAACTTTCCTGCTGGTTCCTCTTTAAAGGACTTTTCAGTCTTCAAAGAAATGTAATATGTTGGCGGGGAGATCTCTCGGCGCGGTCGCCTCACTTACTGTCCCGCTTCTCTCTTCCTTCTATGTCTCTCTGATATAACTGAAGGTGATGCTGCATGACCAGGGTGTCTCAAAAGTATGGAAACACCCATATAGAATGGAAACGGGCCGGCATACAAACTGCAGGGGAACGAGGAAAACTCAACCAACATGGCGGTCATTTTAAATTCTGCCATCTTGGATTCAAGTCTAATTTTTCCACTGGGAGGTCGGTGTGTGATGTATGAAACTGGCCGAGAATGTCGCCACAAAAGCTGGGTGCTTCATGTTACCATAAGTCTATTTGCTCTCCAGGTCGGACAGCCATTGTTCATCATTAGGCCTCACACGGGCGACAGCAATATCGTCACGAAACAATGCAGCAATGTCGCATCTGCGTGCTGTAGGATATCGCTACGTTTTCTTGTGGTGATAAAGCAATTTTGTGTCACGCTGCTTTGTAGCGCTCTTTTGACTGGATTTTTAAGGGCGTCGAAATATAAGCCCTACCTCGAAAATAAGCCCCAACTGCATTTAAAAAAAAAAAAAATCTCCTAAGATATGCTGTTAGGTTCCGCCGTGCGTCTCATCAGGTCCCCGGCAGACTTGCTTGCCGTTTTCCTTCAGCGCTTCTTAGTCAGGAGTTTGAAAAACCCGTCCTCCAGGAAGTGCTGGCTGTGATTGGCTGAGCAGCGGCACTCAAGAACCAATCTACAAACTACAAGCAAGTCTGCTGGGGACCTGAGAAGACGGGCAACGGAGCTTAACAGCGCCTCTTAGGTGATGTATTTATCTTTTTTATGCAGCTAGGGCTTATTTTCGGGACAAACAGTGGGATTTCCTATTGTAATAGCTGCATCACACCAAGATGCTATGTGACACATACCATTTTTCCCCAAAAGTAAGTCCTACCCTGGTTTTCGGGGGAGGCTTGAAATATGAGCCCTTCCCTGCAAATAAGCCCTAGTTAAAGTACATGAAAAAAAAAAAAATCATCAATGCTCCACTAGCCCGCAGGATCTGAGTCCCTCGCGATGGCCCCTGGCGCTGCGGCAAGCTGCGGTGTCCTCCGCGCTGACATATCCTTTGTGGCTGGCTCTCGACACAATCACAGTGCTCACTTTGCTGGAGGTGGGATATTCAAAGCCCCGTCACCAGAAAGAAGAGGATATCTCATTGTGGAGGACACTTCAGACTGCTGCATTGCCCCTAGAGACCAGCAACGTGAGGCACTGGGACACCGCGGACCAGTTGAGTATAAGTCCCACCCCCAAAAATAAGACATTGTGCCTCTTTTGGGTCAAAAATGTATATTTGACAGTGTTTTATTTTCGGTAACATGGTAGGAAGGCTCCATAGGGAAACATGGGCTACAAAACCTCGCAATTTGCGGGATTATTTAGCAAACCCATGATTTCTTGTTTCCCGCAGTGTAGCAGCCTACAAAACATCGCTAATGTGAAGGAACCCGGAGGAAAACATGGACTCCACATACGTGCGATTTGTAGCGATTTTGTCGCCCATGTGAAACTGAGCTTAGAAGCAATGTGACGGATGGCGGTATGGCAGGACATGTGGCGGTCGTCCTTATGTCAGGTGATCGCAGCACACGTGTCATCGCACCCCCAAGCAGACCTCCCATTACCCGCAGCGGCCAAACCTCTTCCCAAATTCTGAGAAACAGGTTCTGTCGCTGATGAACCAGTCTGGACCCCAAACCGCTGCTGCTGATGGACGCCAGAACAACAGTTGCGCAGCTTCCCCAGTAATGGTTTTGGCAGTCGGCACACAGATTTTGCCGAATGACCTGGGTTACATGCTCACCCAGGGCTGGGCTCCGCCGCTCAGGCTCCTTCTGCACCCTAAGGCCTCATGTTCACGGGGAAAATCAGGCCCGCTACAGATTCTCCATGGAGAATCCACAATGGGTCCCTCCTGCCCCGCGGACATGAGGGCTGAAAATAAGAATAAACTTACCCGCAGCGGACCGGGCAGATCTTCTCTTCTTCGCGGCCGGATCTTCTTTCTTTGGCCGGCAGATGTGCTCGGCATCCCGACGGCGTGCCACTCGCATGCACCGGGCACATCCGCCGGGCCGAAGAAAAAAGATCCGGCCGTGAGGAAGAGAAGATCGCTGCGGGTAAGTTTATTGTTATTTTAGGTCTCCCGTGGATCCGGACAGCTTCCATAGGCTTCAATAGAAGCCTGCGGGAGACCCGCACCTAAATGGAGCATGTCCATTTTTTTTCATGCTCCATATTTTTTTAATTCCCTTTTATTGACCATCCGCGGGGATTTATCTACCCGCGGGTGGTCAATGCATCCCTATGTGATGCGGATCCACGGGAGGGAGAAGAGTTAAAATCCGCTGCGGATTTTGATTCTTCTTTTCCCCGTGGACACGAGGCCTAAGTGTCAGTTACATGTTGGAGGAATCCTGCGCGGTTCGGACACGCAATAAAATGGTGTGAATGAGGCCGCGGCGCATCCTCCGATTTAGAAAGGCAAATTGGTGACGGCTCAGCTCCTAAGGAAATCTGTGTCAAGACCCCCAAACAACACAGATGAGAGTGGTGGAAGCCGTGGGCTCCATTCCTGGTCAGTCCATGTCTGGCTGTTAACATCGGGGCACCAAAAAGGAAGTCATTTAAAGACATGGAAGTAAAACAACCCAGGATCAGATAGGTGGGAGTCCGGCCACCGGGACCTCTATATATCCTCAGATGTCTACAGTCCTATTCACAGTGGAGGGAGCTACACATATAACCTACGGGTAGGGGCCTGAAGTATGTATGTATGTATGTATATATATATATATATATATATATATATATATATATATATATATATATCTAGCCCCTTCATAATTGTTCATATGCGTGTCCCTAGAAGCCCGTCGTGTCTTTAATATGGATGCACTGTGCAGTTGTCAGTGATTTATGTGTATTGCAGTTGCAGCGCACAAGGGGTTAACACCTAGGTCTGTCTGGGAAATGTAACAGTTTGTGTGTAGTCTATGTTGTCATGTGAGCATGAATGATGTATGTATTTGCAAGGTGTGTAAATGAGGTCTTTCTGTCTTTGGTCTTGCTAAGGAGAAAGTGGTGGAGTCTGAGTTGGTGAGGAGTCAAGCTGCCTAGCAGATAACGAGGGAGTCTGCAAGTCCACCCGTGAGCAGGAGATCCCCCCACCTCGGCCTATGCAATATGCAGGAAGCGGAGCGATATGTCTATGTGCTGTGAATGGAGAATACCCCGTTTACCTCCAGTTGGAAAGAGGTTGGAAGCTGCCATAGAAGGATTGAGAAAGTGCCGTCAGACAACTAAACAGTGAGTGTTGGCCGGTAGAGAGAGAAGTCATCCGGAAGAGTGATCCTACCGATAAGGAGGACTGCATGGATCAAGATGCCCCGAGTTGCCTCCCTGCCTCCTCGCAATTAGCAGTTGTCTCAGAACCAATCCTCCATGTCAAGGACTGTTGTATATTATCCCTGCTGGATGTTCCAGTAAAGAAAGGCTTTACCGCCCATTCCCAATGTAGTCTATTTAAACTACGGCCCTGTGTGTGCGGACTATTTATTGCCCCATCGTCAGAGTTCACCGCAGTGGATGGAACGCTGGCGTCAGCTGTGACATAGATTGAAGTTTCACTACAGAGATTTATTCAGGTAACCGCACCACTAGCGTTGCCTGGAGAGGCCTGGCGGCACTTTGGCAAAGGGTTGCACGCATCCCTCAGGGAAGGTAGTGCCACAGTGACATCCCTAACAGCTACCTTGCCATCTTCTCAGCTGTGGGCCCTGCACTGTAGTGATGATTAGTGCACAGCTTCTAAGGGATTCTTGTACATTGCTGGTGTTAGGGGGGGGGGGGGGTACAAACAGACCGTTCCGCGGATGCTGTCTGCTTCCAAATTAGTCAAAGATATGAGTACTCAGACGACTTAGATGGATGACCACACGGTATGCGGTTAGCCAAAGAAGAAGTGAGTTTATTTGCAAAGTACAGAACTTTATAGAAACAGAAAATGCTTGTGTAAGATCTAATCACTGCGCAGGTCCGAAGCTGCTGGACATCTGGAATTTTATAATTAACAATACGTCTTTCAAAGACGTCTCCTACATAAACAATATATCAACGCTTGGCGACAGTTGTATCAAAACAGAATATGTCCTTGGATAAGATTCTTGGAACATGAATAGGAAAACAGGACAACATGTGAAAGGACAGATAAGACAAGTTTCAGGGTCACATAGTGGGAAGAAAATACAGATAAAGAGTAAGCTTGAAAAGAGAAATTAAATGTATTTTTCTTATTTATTCTAAGACAATGGAAAATCTAGAATTAACCCCTCACACTGGTGTTTTATGCCACTGATTCATGTAACAGTCTCTGTTGTGGCCCGCACGGTCACTGTGGGAGTCGTCTTGTCACAGTAGCATTTTAAAGGTTTGCATAGCTTGGTATCGTGTTGTGGGGTATAGTTGTTGTTTTGCTGACTGTGATGAAGGCCGTAGCAAGTACAAGATATTGATGTAAGAGGGGGGCCTGAATCATGGGCCACAAAAGACACCCTGAAATTCTGCTGAGCAAGAGGTCGGTGCATCTTGGGAGCCTGAGATATGCAAGCTGTAAAAACTCCTTGTCGTAGCTGAGGGCGCAGTCAGGTGGACGGTTGTAACTGTGGAAACTCTGCTGGTGGAGCAGTTATTTTGCTGAGGCAGTGGAAGTCTGCCATTAAATGAAAGTGAGTACACTTAGCAATTAAAGGTGTTCATGGAGTGACACTGGGTCTGCTTAATAGCTATGAAGAAGGAGTAGTCCAAGAGGCTGAGACATGACCCCACAAAGCTCAACAAGCCGAGACCATGCTGCCAACAGTAAAGCCAGCATTGAGTATTAAAACAGAGTTACAATGTTCTGGAATTGTGTGCCAAGAGCCTGTACTGCTGACTCAGCTGCCAAAGAAAGATTAGTGTCATGTCTGCTTCATGCGTACAATAACTGCAGACCACAATATAAACTCTCTTTACACGACCAGGAACCTATGGAGTATGAGGAAAAAACAAAACAAGAAAGGGAACTTTCCCTAAGGGGAACTAGAGGGTGACGACCCCTGCCCACAAGTGGATGGCCCGCCCCGATAAGGATGCACCCACCCTCATGCCTGTGCCACTCACTAAACCTGATAAATGACAAAGGAAAAAAAAATCACAATAAGAGTAAAAAACCTCAAAGAATAATTCTCAATAATAAATCTCTGTATCTGAAGAGCTGCTGAAGGAACCATTGAAACCAGATCCAGTGACGTGCGCACTCCACAGCAAAAGGAGACCGTACTGAATTGACCAGGACAGAACCTAGGTCAGGAACAAACTAAAAGCCGCCCCCAATTGCCCCAAGTGTACACCAACAGCGGACACGCCCATAATCATCAAAGAGCGAATACGCAGTCAAGTTCAAACTGCTCCAACGTCACCTCCCATTCTAGAAGGGGCTTCCGGGCTATCGGGGTTATGCTCATGATAGCTTTTTATGGGACGGTCCACATTGACATCCACAGCCAGGACCTACAACTTTCCTCTGGTCCCTCTTCCCACCAGTGAACCAAATACTGTAGGGCTCCTCATATAGCGGGAGTCTATATAAAAGAACTCAGGGCCGGAGAGGACGAACCTCAGGATCATTATATTGTTTTAGTAGAGACTTGGGAAACACAGAGCTATCCTCCGGAAGCGCCAACCTAAAAGAAAGTGTGGGACGTCACTATTACCGCTGGGGGCCCCTGTGGGGCGTCACTATTACCGCTGGGGGCCCCTGTGGGGCGTCACTATTACCGCTGGGGGCCCCTGTGGGGCGTCACTATTACCGCTGGGGGCCCCTGTGGGGCGTCACTATTACCGCTGGGGGCCCCTGTGGGGCGTCACTATTACCGCTGGGGGCCCCTGTGGGGCGTCACTATTACACTGGGGGCCCCTGTGGGGCGTCACTATTACACTGGGGGCCGCTGTGGGGCGTCACTATTACACTGGGGGCCGCTGTGGGGCGTCACTATTACACTGGGGGCCGCTGTGGGGCGTCACTATTACACTGGGGGCCGCTGTGGGGTGTCACTATTACACTGGGGGCCGCTGTGGGGCGTCACTATTACACTGGGGGCCGCTGTGGGGCGTCACTATTACACTGGGGGCCGCTGTGGGGCGTCACCATTACACTGGGGGCCGCTGTGGGGCGTCACCATTACACTGGGGGCCGCTGTGGGGCGTCACTATTACACTGGGGGCCGCTGTAGGGCGTCGCTATTACACTGGGGGCCGCTGTGGGGTGTCACTATTACACTGGGGCCGCAGTGGGGTGTCACTATTACACTGGGGGCCGCTGTGGGGCGTCACTATTACACTGGGGGCCGCTGTGGGGCGTCACTATTACACTGGGGGCCGCTGTGGGATGTCACTATTATACTGGGGGCCGCTGTGGGATGTCACTATTATACTGGGGCCGCTGTGGGGTGTCACTATTACACTGGGGGCCGCTGTGGGGTGTCACTATTACACTGGGGGCCACTGGGGCTTGTCACTATTACACTGGGGGCCACTGGGGGGTGTCACTATTACACTGGGGGCCACTGGGGGTGTCACTATTACACTGGGGGCCACTGGGGGTTGTCACTATTACACTGGGGGCCACTGGGGGTGTCACTATTACACTGGGGGCCACTGGGGGTGTCACTATTACATGGGGGGCCACTGGGGGGGTGTCACTATTACATTGGGGGCCGCTGTGGGGTGTCAATATTACACTGGGGGCTGCTGTGCGGTGTCACTATTACACTGGGGGCCGCTGTGGGGTGTCACTATTACATTGCGGTCCACTGTGGGGTGTCACTATTACACTGGGGGCCACTGGGGCTTGTCACTATTACACTGGGGGCCACTGGGGGGTGTCACTATTACACTGGGGGCCACTGGGGGTGTCACTATTACACTGGGGGCCACTGGGGGTTGTCACTATTACACTGGGGGCCACTGGGGGTGTCACTATTACACTGGGGGCCACTGGGGGTGTCACTATTACATGGGGGGCCACTGGGGGGGTGTCACTATTACATTGGGGGCCGCTGTGGGGTGTCAATATTACACTGGGGGCTGCTGTGCGGTGTCACTATTACACTGGGGGCCGCTGTGGGGTGTCACTATTACATTGCGGTCCACTGTGGGGTGTCACTATTACACTGGGGGCCGCTGTGGGGTGTCACTATTACACTGGGGGCCGCTGTGGGGTGTCACTATTACGCTGGGGGCCGCTGTGGGGTGTCACTATTACCGCTGAGGGCCGCTGTGGGGTGTCACTATTACCGCTGAGGGCCGCTGTGGGGTGTCACTATTACCGCTGAGGGCCGCTGTGGGGTGTCACTATTACCGCTGAGGGCCGCTGTGGGATGTCACTATTATACTGGGGGCCGCTGTGGGATGTCACTATTATACTGGGGGCCGCTGTGGCGTGTCACTACTATAATGGGGGCCACTGTGGGTTGTCACTATTACTACTGGGGGCCGCTGTGGGGTGTCACTATTACCGCTGGGGGCCGCTGTGAGATGTCACTATTATACTGGGGGCCACTGTGGGGTGTCACTATTACACTGGGGCCACTGTGGGGTGTCACTATTACTACTGGGGGCTGCTGTGGGGTGTCACTATTACTACTGGGGGCTGCTGTGGGGTGTCACTATTACCGCTGGTGGCTGCTGTGCGATGTCACTATTATACTGGGGGCCGCTGTGGGGTGTCACTATTACCGCTGGGGGCCGCTGTGGGGTGTCACTATTACCGCTGAGGGCCGCTGAGGGATGTCACTATTATACTGGGGGCCACTGTGGGGTGTCACTATTACCGCTGGGGGCCGCTGTGGGATGTCACTATTATACAGGGGGCCGCTGTGGGGTGTCACTATTACACTGGGGGGTGTCACTATTACACTGGGGTCCGCTGTGGGGTGTCACTATTACACTGGGGTCCGCTGTGGGGTGTCACTATTATACTGGGGTTAGCTGTGGGGTGTCACTATTACACTGGGGCGCTGCGGGATGTCACTATTATACTGGGGGCCGCTGCGGGATGTCACTATTATACTGGGGGCCGCTGCGGGATGTCACTATTATACTGGGGGCCGCTGCGGGATGTCACTATTATACTGGGGGCCGCTGCGGGATGTCACTATTACACTGGGGCCGCTGTGGGGTGTCACTATTACACTGGGGCCGCTGTGGGGTGTCACTATTACACTGGAGCCGCTGTGGGGCGTCACTATTACACTGGGGCCGCTGTGGGGCGTCACTATTATACTGGGGGCCGCTGTGGGGTGACACTATTACACTGGGGGGCCGCTGTGGGATGTCAATATTACACTGGGGCCGCTGTGGTGTGTCATTATTACACTGGGACCGCTGTGGGATGTCACTATTATACTGGGGGCCGCTGTGGGATGTCACTATTATACTGGGGGCCGCTGTCGGGTGTCACTATTATACTGGGGCCGCTGTCGGGTGTCACTATTACACTGGGGCTGCAGTGGGGTGTCACTATTACACTGGGGCCGCTGTGGGGTGTCACTATTACACTGGGGCCGCTGTGGGGTGTCACTATTACACTGTGGCCGCTGTGGGGTGTCACTATTACACTGGGGCCGCTGTGGGGTGTCACTATTATACTGGGGGCCGCTGTGGGATGTCACCATTATACTGGGGCCACTGTGGGATGTCACCGTTACACTGGGGCCGCTGTGGGATGTCACTGTTATACTGGGGCCCGCTGTGAGATGTTACTATTACACTGGGGGCCGCTGTAGGGTGTCACTATTACACTGGGGGCCACTGTGGGGTGTCACTATTACACTGGGGGGTGTCACTAATAAATTGAGGGCCACTGGGGGGGGGGGGGTGTCACTATTACACTGGGGTACGCTGTGGGGTGTCACTATTATACTGGGGTCCTCTGTGGGGTGTCACTATTACACTGGGGTACGCTGTGGGGTGTCACTATTACACTGGGGTAGGCTGTGGGGTGTCACACTATTACCGCTGGGGGCCGCTGTGGGGTGTCACTATTACCGCTGGGGGCCGCTGTGGGGTGTCACTATTACCGCTGGGGGCCGCTGAGGGGTGTCACTATTACCGCTGGGGGCCGCTGAGGGGTGTCACTATTAGCGCTGGGGGCCGCTGAGGGGTGCCACTATTACACTGGGGGCCGCTGTGGGATGTCACTATTACACTGGGGGCCGCTGTGGGGTGTCACTATTACACTGGAGGCCGCTGTGGGATGTCACTATTATACTGTAGGCCTCTGTGGGATGTCACTATTATACTGGGGGCCGCTGTGGGATGTCACCATTACATTGGGGGCCGCTGTGGGGTGTCACTATTACACTGGGGCCGCTGTGGGATGTCACTGTTACACTGGGGCCGCTGTGGGGTGTCACTGTTACACTGGGGGCCGCTGTGGGGTGTCACTGTTACACTGGGGGCCGCTGTGGGGTGTCACTATTACACTGGGGGCCGCTGTGGGGTGTCACTATTACACTGGGGGCCGCTGTGGGGTGTCACTATTACACTGGGGGCCGCTGTGGGGTGTCACTATTACACTGGGGGCCGCTGTGGGGTGTCACTATTACACTGGGGGCCACTGTGGGGTGTCACTATTACAATGGGGGCCACTGTGGGATGTCACTATTACACTGGGGGTCCACTGTGGGATGTCACTATTATATTGGGGCCGCTGTGGGATGTCACTATTATACTGGGGGCCGCTGTGGGGTGTCACTATTATACTGGGGGCCGCTGTGGGGTGTCACTATTATACTGGGGGCCGCTGTGGGGTGTCACTATTATACTGGGGGCCGCTGTGGGGTGTCACTATTACACTGGGGGCCGCTGTGGGGTGTCACTATTACACTGGGGGCCACTGGGGGGTGTCACTGTTGCACTGGGGGCCGCTGTGGGGTGTCACTATTGCACTGGGGGCCGCTGTGGGGTGTCACTATTGCACTGGGGGCCGCTGTGGGGTGTCACTATTGCACTGGGGGCCGCTGTGGGGTGTCACTATTGCACTGGGGGCCGCTGTGGGGTGTCACTATTGCACTGGGGGCCGCTGTGGGGTGTCACTATTGCACTGGGGGCCGCTGTGGGGTGTCACTATTGCACTGGGGGCCGTTGTGGGGTGTCACTATTACACTGGGGGCCACTGTGGGGTGTCACTATTACACTGGGGGCCACTGTGGAGTGTCACTATTACACTGGGGGCCACTGTGGGGTGTCACTATTACACTGGGGGCCGCTGTGGGGTGTCACTATTACACTGGGGGCCGCTGTGGGGTGTCACTATTACACAGGGTGCCGCTGTGGGGTGTCACTATTACACTGGGGGGTGTCACTAATAAATTGAGGGCCACTTGGGGGGCGGGGTGTCACTATTACACTGGGATACGCTGTGGGGTGTCACTATTATACCGGGGTCCTCTGTGGGGTTTCACTATTACACTGGGGTATCCTGTGGGGTGTCACTATTATACTGGGGGCCGCTGTGGGGTGTCACTATTATAATGGGGGCCACTGTGGGTTGTCACTATTACTACTGGGGGCCGCTGTGGGGTGTCACTATTACCGCTGGGGGCCGCTGTGAGATGTCACTATTATACTGGGGGCCACTGTGGGGTGTCACTATTACACTGGGGCCACTGTGGGGTGTCACTATTACTACTGGGGGCTGCTGTGGGGTGTCACTATTACTACTGGGGGCTGCTGTGGGGTGTCACTATTACTACTGGGGGCTGCTGTGGGGTGTCACTATTACTACTGGGGGCTGCTGTGGGGTGTCACTATTACCGCTGGTGGCTGCTGTGCGATGTCACTATTATACTGGGGGCCGCTGTGGGGTGTCACTATTACCGCTGGGGGCCGCTGTGGGGTGTCACTATTACCGCTGAGGGCCGCTGAGGGATGTCACTATTATACTGGGGGCCACTGTGGGGTGTCACTATTACCGCTGGGGGCCGCTGTGGGATGTCACTATTATACAGGGGGCCGCTGTGGGGGTGTCACTATTACACTGGGGTGCGCTGTGGGGTGTCACTATTACACTGGGGGGTGTCACTATTACACTGGGGTCCGCTGTGGGGTGTCACTATTACACTGGGGTCCGCTGTGGGGTGTCACTATTACACTGGGGTTAGCTGTGGGGTGTCACTATTACGCTGGGGTACGCTGTGGGGTGTCACTATTACCGCTGGGGGCCGCTGTGGGGTGTCAATATTACCGCTGGGGGCCGCTGTGGGGTGTCAATATTACCGCTGGGGGCCGCTGTGGGGTGTCACTATTACCGCTGGGGGCCGCTGTGGGGTGTCACTATTACCGCTGGGGGCCGCTGTGGGGTGTCACTATTACTGCTGGGGGCCGCTGTGGGATGTCACTATTATACTGGCGGCCGCTGTGGGATGTCACTATTATACTGGCGGCCGCTGTGGGATGTCACTATTATACTGGGGGCCGCTGCGGGATGTCACTATTACACTGGGGCCGCTGCGGGATGTCACTATTATACTGGGGGCCGCTGCGGGATGTCACTATTATACTGGGGGCCGCTGCGGGATGTCACTATTATACTGGGGGCCGCTGCGGGATGTCACTATTATACTGGGGGCCGCTGTGGGATGTCACTATTATACTGGGGGCCGCTGTGGGATGTCACTATTACACTGGGGCCGCTGTGGGGTGTCACTATTACACTGGGGCCGCTGTGGGGCGTCACTATTACACTGGGGCCGCTGTGGGGCGTCACTATTATACTGGGGCCGCTGTGGGGCGTCACTATTATACTGGGGGCCGCTGTGGGGTGACACGATTACACTGGGGGGCCGCTGTGGGATGTCAATATTACACTGGGGCCGCTGTGGTGTGTCACTATTACACTGGGACCGCTGTGGTGTGTCACTATTACTACTGGGGGCCGCTGTGGGATGTCACTATTATACTGGGGACCGCTGTGGGATGTCACTATTACTACTGGGGGCCGCTGTGGGATGTCACTATTACTACTGGGGGCCGCTGTGGGATGTCACTATTATACTAGGGGCCGCTGTGGGATGTCACTATTATACTGGGGGCCGCTGTGGGGTGTCACTATTATACTGGGGCCGCTGTCGGGTGTCACTATTACACTGGGGCCCCAGTGGGGTGTCACTATTACACTGGGGCCGCAGTGGGGTGTCACTATTACACTGGGGCCGCTGTGGGGTGTCACTATTACACTGGGGCCGCTGTGGGGTGTCACTATTACACTGGGGCCGCTGTGGGGTGTCACTATTACACTGGGGCCGTTGTGGGGTGTCACTATTACACTGGGGCCGCTGTGGGGTGTCACTATTACACTGGGGCCGCTGTGAGGTGTCACTATTATACTGGGGGCCGCTGTGGGATGTCACCATTATACTGGGGCCACTGTGGGATGTCACCGTTACACTGGGGCCGCTGTGGGATGTCACTATTATACTGGGGCCCGCTGTGAGATGTCACTATTACACTGGGGGCCGCTGTAGGGTGTCACTATTACACTGGGGGCCACTGTGGGGTGTCACTATTACACTGGGGGGTGTCACTAATAAATTGAGGGCCACTGGGGGGGGGGTGTCACTATTACACTGGGGTACACTGTGGGGTGTCACTATTATACTGGGGTCCTCTGTGGGGTGTCACTATTACACTGGGGTACGCTGTGGGGTGTCACTATTACACTGGGGTACGCTGTGGGGTGTCACTATTACCGCTGGGGGCCGCTGTGGGGTGTCACTATTACCGCTGGGGGCCGCTGTGGGGTGTCACTATTACCGCTGGGGGCCGCTGAGGGGTGCCACTATTACACTGGGGGCCACTGTGGGGTGTCACTATTACACTGGGGGCCGCTGTGGGGTGTCACTATTACACTGGGGGCCGCTGTGGGATGTCACTATTACACTGGGGGCCTCTGTGGGATGTCACTATTATACTGGGGGCCGCTGTGGGATGTCACCGTTACATTGGGGGCCGCTGTGGGGTGTCACTGTTACACTGGGGCCGCTGTGGGATGTCACTGTTACACTGGGGCCGCTGTGGGGTGTCACTGTTACACTGGGGCCGCTGTGGGGTGTCACTATTACACTGGGGGCCGCTGTGGGGTGTCACTATT
This sequence comes from Eleutherodactylus coqui, assembly GCF_035609145.1. Classification (NCBI taxonomy): domain Eukaryota; kingdom Metazoa; phylum Chordata; class Amphibia; order Anura; family Eleutherodactylidae; genus Eleutherodactylus; species Eleutherodactylus coqui. The sequence goes on from NC_089845.1 coordinate 174,626,564, forward strand.
ACACTGGGGGCCGCTGTGGGGTGTCACTATTACACTGGGGGCCGCTGTGGGGTGTCACTATTACACTGGGGACCGCTGTGGGGTGTCACTATTACACTGGGGACCGCTGTGGGGTGTCACTATTACACTGGGGACCGCTGTGGGGTGTCACTATTACACTGGGGGCCGCTGTGGGGTGTCACTATTACGCTGGGGGCCGCTGTGGGGTGTCACTATTACACTGGGGGCCGCTGTGGGGTGTCACTATTACACTGGGGGCCGCTGTGGGGTGTCACTATTACACTGGGGGCTGCTGTGGGGTGTCACTATTACACTGGGGGCCGCTGTGGGGTGTCACTATTACACTGGGGCCGCTGTGGGGTGTCACTATTACACTGGGGCGGCTGTGGGATGTCACTATTAAACTGGGGCCGCTGTGGGGTGTCACTATTACACTGGGGCCGCTGTGGGGTGTCACTATTACACTGGGGCCGCTGTGGGGTGTCACTATTACACTGGGTCCGCTGTGGGGTGTCACTATTACACTGGGTCCGCTGTGGGGTGTCACTATTACACTGGGGCCGCTGTGGGGTGTCACTATTATACTGGGGGCCGCTGTGGGATGTCACCATTATACTGGGGCCACTGTGGGATGTCACCGTTACACTGGGGCCGCTGTGGGATGTCACTATTATACTGGGGCCCGCTGTGAGATGTCACTATTACACTGGGGGCCGCTGTAGGGTGTCACTATTACACTGGGGGCCACTGTGGGGTGTCACTATTACACTGGGGGGTGTCACTAATAAAATGAGGGCCACTGGGGGGGGGGGTGTCACTATTACACTGGGGTACGCTGTGGGGTGTCACTATTATACTGGGGTCCTCTGTGGGGTGTCACTATTACACTGGGGTACGCTGTGGGGTGTCACTATTACACTGGGGTACGCTGTGGGGTGTCACTATTACCGCTGGGGGCCGCTGTGGGGTGTCACTATTACCGCTGGGGGCCGCTGTGGGGTGTCACTATTACCGCTGGGGGCCGCTGAGGGGTGCCACTATTACACTGGGGGCCGCTGTGGGATGTCACTATTACACTGGGGGTCACTGTGGGGTGTCACTATTACACTGGGGGCCGCTGTGGGATGTCACTATTATACTGTAGGCCTCTGTGGGATGTCACTATTATACTGGGGGCCGCTGTGGGATGTCACCATTACATTGGGGGCCGCTGTGGGGTGTCACTGTTACACTGGGGCCGCTGTGGGATGTCACTGTTACACTGGGGCCGCTGTGGTGTGTCACTATTACACTGGGGCCGCTGTGGGGTGTCACTATTACACTGGGGTACGCTGTGGGGTGTCACTATTACACTGGGGGCCGCTGTGGGGTGTCACTATTACACTGGGGGCCGCTGTGGGGTGTCACTATTATACTGGGGGCCGCTGTGGGATGTCACTATTATACTGGGGGCCGCTGTGGGATGTCACTATTATACTGGGGGCCGCTGTGGGATGTCACTATTATACTGGCGGCCGCTGTGGGATGTCACCATTACATTTGGGGCCGCTGTGGGGTGTCACTATTACACTGGGACCGCTGTGGGATGTCACTGTTACACTGGGGCCGCTGTGGGATGTCACTATTACACTAGGGGGCCGCTGTGGGATGTCACTATTATACTGGGGGCCGCTGTGGGATGTCACTATTATACTGGGGGCCGCTGTGGGATGTCACTTTTACACTGGGGGCCGCTGTGGGATGTCACTATTATACTGGGGGCCGCTGTGGGATGTCACTATTATACTGGGGGCCGCTGTGGGATGTCACTATTATACTGGGGGCCGCTGTGGGATGTCACTATTACACTGGGGGCCGCTGTGGGATGTCACTATTACACTGGGGGCCGCTGTGGGATGTCACTTTTACACTGGGGGCCGCTGTGGGATGTCACTTTTACACTGGGGGCCGCTGTGGGATGTCACTTTTACACTGGGGGCCGCTGTGGGATGTCACTTTTACACTGGGGGCCGCTGTGGGATGTCACTATTACACTGGGGGCCGCTGTGGGATATCACTATTGCACTGGGGGCCGCTATGGGGTGTCACTATTGCACTGGGGGCCGCTGTGGGGTGTCACTATTGCACTGGGGGCCGCTGTGGGGTGTCACTATTGCACTGGGGGCCGCTGTGGGGTGTCACTATTGCACTGGGGGCCGCTGTGGGGTGTCACTATTGCACTGGGGGCCGCTGTGGGGTGTCACTATTGCACTGGGGGCCGCTGTGGGGTGTCACTATTGCACTGGGGGCCGCTGTGGGGTGTCACTATTGCACTGGGGGCCGCTGTGGGGTGTCACTATTGTACTGTGGGTCGCTGTGGGGTGTCAATATTGCACTGTGGGGTGTCACTATTGCACTGTGGGCCGCTGTGGAGTGTCACTATTGCACTGTGGGCCGCTGTGGAGTGTCACTATTACACTGGGGGCCACTGTGGGGTGTCACTATTACACTGGGGGCCACTGTGGGGTGTCACTATTACACTGGGGGCTGCTGTGGGGTGTCACTATTACACGGGGGGCCGCTGTGGGGTGTCACTATTACACGAGGGGCCGCTGTGGGGTGTCACTATTACACTGGGGGCTGCTGTGGGGTGTCACTATTACACTGGGGGCCACTGGGGGGGGGTGTCACTATTACACGGGTGGCCGCTGGGGGGGGGGTGTCACTATTACACGGGGGGGGGGGGGCACTGTGGGGGGGTGTCACTATTACACGGGGGGCCACTGTGGGGTGTCGTCACTATTACACGGGGGGCCACTGTGGGGTGTCATTATTACATTGGGGGCCGCTGTGGGGTGTCACTATTACACTGGGGGCCACTGGGGGGTGTCACTATTACACTGGGGGCCACTGGGGGGTGTCACTATTACACTGGGGGCCACTGGGGGCCACTGGGGGTTGTCACTATTACACTGGGGGCCACTGGGGGGTGTCACTATTACACTGGGGGCCACTGGGGGGTGTCACTATTACACTGGGGGCCACTGGGGGGTGTCACTATTACACTGGGGGCCACTGGGGGGGGTGTCACTATTACACGGGGGGCCACTGGGGGGGTGTCACTATTGCACGGGGGGCCGCTGGGTGGGTGTCACTATTACACGGGGGGCCACTGTGGGGTGTCATTATTACATTGGGGGCCGCTGTGGGGTGTCACTATTACATTGGGGGCCGCTGTGGGATGTCATTGTTATACTGGGGGCCACTGTGGGGTGTAACAATTACACTGGGGGCCACTGTGGGGTGTCACTATCACACTGGGTGCCACTGTGGGGTGTCACTATTACATTGGGGTCCACTGTGGGGTGTCACTATTATACTGTGGCCGCTGTGGGATGTCACTATTATACTGGGGGCCACTGTGGGGTGTCGCTATTACATTGGGGGCCACTGTGGGGTGTCGCTATTACTACTGGGGTGCGCTGTGGGGTGTCGCTATTACTACTGGGGTACGCTGTTGGGTGTCGCTATTACTACTGGGGTGGGCTGTGGGTTGTCACTATTACACTGGGGGGTGTCACTAATAAATTGAGGGCCACTGGGGGGGTGTCACTATTACACAGGGGTACGCTGTGGGGTGTCACTATTACACTGGGGGCCACTGGGGGGGGGGTGTCACTTTTACACGTGGGGCCACTGTGGGGTGTCATTATTACATTGGGGGCCGCTGTGGGGTGTCACTATTACACTGGGGGCCACTGAGGGATGTCATTATTATACTGGGGGCCACTGTGGGGTGTAACAATTACACTGGGGGCCACTGTGGGGTGTCACTATCACACTGGGTGCCACTGTGGGGTGTCACTATTACTTTGGGGTCCACTGTGGGGTGTCACTATTATACTGTGGCCGCTGTGGGATGTCACTATTATACTGGGGGCCACTGTGGGGTGTCGCTATTACATTGGGGGCCACTGTGGGGTGTCGCTATTACTACTGGGGTACGCTGTGGGGTGTCGCTATTACTACTGGGGTACGCTGTTGGGTGTCGCTATTACTACTGGGGTGGGCTGTGGGTTGTCACTATTACACTGGGGGGTGTCACTAATAAATTGAGGGCCACTGGGGGGGTGTCACTATTACACTGGGGTACGCTGTGGGGTGTCACTATTACACTGGGGTACGCTGTGGGGTGTCACTATTACACTGGGGTACGCTGTGGGGTGTCACTATTATACTGGGGGCCGCTGTGGGGTGTCACTAATATACTGGGGGCCGCTGTGGGGTGTCACTAATATACTGGGGGCCGCTGTGGGATGTCACTATTATACTGGGGGCCGCTGTGGGATGTCACTATTATACTGGGGGCCGCTGTGGGATGTCACTATTATACTGGGGGCCGCTGTGGGATGTCACCATTACATTGGGGGCCGCTGTGGGGTGTCACTATTACACTGGGGCCGCTGTGGGATGTCACTGTTACACTGGGGCCGCTGTGGGATGTCACTATTACACTAGGGGGCCGCTGTGGGGTGTCACTATTACACTGGGGGCCGCTGTGGGGTGTCACCATTATACTGGGGGCCGCTGTGGGATGTCACTATTATACTGGGGGCCGCTGTGGGATGTCACTATTATACTGGGGGCCGCTGTGGGATGTCACTATTATACTGGGGGCCGCTGTGGGATGTCACTATTATACTGGGGGCCGCTGTGGGATGTCACCATTATACTGGGGGCCGCTGTGGGCTGTCACTATTATACTGGGGGCCGCTGTGGGATGTCACTATTATACTGGGGGCCGCTGTGGGCTGTCACTATTATACTGGGGGCCACTGTGGGATGTCACTATTATACTGGGGGCCGCTGTGGGATGTAACTATTATACTAGGGGCCGCTGTGGGATGTCACTATTATACTAGGGGCCGCTGTGGGATGTCACTATTACACTGGGGGCCGCTGTGGGATGTCACTTTTACACTGGGGGCCGCTGTGGGATGTCACTATTACACTGGAGGTCGCTGTAGGGTGTCACTATTATATTGGGTCCACTGTGGGATGTCACTATTGTACTGGGACCACTGTGGGGTGTCACTATTACACTGGGGGCCACTGGGGGGTGTCACTATTACACTGGGGGCCACTGGGGGGTGTCACTATTACACTGGGGGCCACTGGGGGGTGTCACTATTACACTGGGGGCCACTGGGGGGTGTCACTATTACACGGGGGGCCACTGGGGGGTGTCACTATTACACGGGGGGCCACTGGGGGGGGTGTCACTATTACACGGGGGGCCACTGGGGGGGTGTCACTATTGCACGGGGGGCCGCTGGGGGGGGGTGTCACTATTACACGGGGGGCCACTGGGGGGTGTCATTATTACATTGGGGGCCGCTGTGGGGTGTCACTATTACACTGGGGGCCACTGAGGGATGTCATTGTTATACTGGGGGCCACTGTGGGGTGTAACAATTACACTGGGGGCCACTGTGGGGTGTCACTATCACACTGGGTGCCACTGTGGAGTGTCACTATTACATTGTGGTCCACTGTGGGGTGTCACTATTATACTGTGGCCGCTGTGGGATGTCACTATTATACTGGGGGCCACTGTGGGGTGTCGCTATTACATTGGGGGCCACTGTGGGGTGTCGCTATTACTACTGGGGTGCGCTGTGGGGTGTCGCTATTACTACTGGGGTACGCTGTTGGGTGTCGCTATTACTACTGGGGTGGGCTGTGGGTTGTCACTATTACACTGGGGGGTGTCACTAATAAATTGAGGGCCACTGGGGGGGGTGTCACTATTACACAGGGGTACGCTGTGGGGTGTCACTATTACACTGGGGTACGCTGTGGGGTGTCACTATTACACTGGGGTACGCTGTGGGGTGTCACTATTACACTGGGGTACGATGTGGGGTGTCACTATTATACTGGGGGCCGCTGTGGGGTGTCACTATTACACTGGGGGCCGCTGTGGGGTGTCACTATTACACGGGGGGCCGCTGTGGGGTGTCACTATTACACGGGGGGCCGCTGTGGGGTGTCACTATTGCACTGGGGACGCTGTGGGGTGTCACTATTGCACTGGGGGCCGCTGTGGGGTGTCACTATTGCACTGGGGGCCGCTGTGGGGTGTCACTATTGCACTGTGGGCCGCTTTGGAGTGTCACTATTGCACTGGGGGCCGCTGTGGGGTGTCACTATTGCACTGGGGGCCGCTGTGGGGTGTCACTATTACATTGGGGCCGCTGTGGGATGTCACAAAGATGTGAGGTAGAGTCTCCTTAGTATATACACATAGAGGTGAGGTAGATTCTCCTCAGTATATACACATAGAGGTGAGGTAGATTCTCCTCAGTATATACACATAGAGGTGAGGTAGATTCTCCTCAGTATATACACATAGAGGTGAGGTAGATTCTCCTCAGTATATACACATAGAGGTGAGGTAGATTCTCCTCAGTATATACACAGCGGTGAGGTAGATTCTCCTCAGTATATACACATTGAGGTGAGGCAGATTCCCCTCAGTATATACACATAGAGGTGAGGCAGATTCCCCTCAGTATATACACATAGTGGTGAGGTAGATTCTGCTCAGTATATACACATAGAGGTGAGGTAGATTCTCCTCAGTATATACACATAAAGGTGAGGTAGATTCTGCTCAGTATATACACATAGAGGTGAGGTAGATTCTGCTCAGTATATACACATAGAGGTGAGGTAGATTCTCCTCAGTATATACTCATAGAGGTGAGGTAGATTATTGTGCCAAATTTCATGCTTGCACAACACTGGGAAGTTACATTACATAGGGTGCACTTACTTTTGCAATTAGTATGGTCACTTTGTACTTACATTACTTACCACATACTGATCTTGAGTTACATCCTGTTATATAACCAAGAGCTACACTTACTATTCTGCTGGTGGAGTCACTGTGTACATACATTACTTATCCTGTACTGATCCTGAGGTACATCCTGTATTATACTCCAGAGCTGCACGCACTATTCTGCTGGTGGAGTCACTGTGTACATACATTACTTATCCTGTACTGATCCTGAGTTACATCCTGTATTATACTCCAGAGCTGCACTCACTATTCTGCTGGTGGAGTCACTGTGTACATATATTACCTATCCTGTACTGATGCTGAGTTACATCCTGTATTATACTCCAGAGCTGCACTCACTATTCTGCTGGTGGAGTCACTGTGTACATACATTACTTATCCTGTACTGATCCTGAGTTACATCCTGTATTATACTCCAGAGCTGCACTCACTATTCTGCTGGTGGAGTCACTGTGTACATACATTACTTATCCTGTACTGATCCTGAGTTACATCCTGTATTATACTCCAGAGCTGCACTCACTATTCTGCTGGTGGAGTCACTGTGTACATACATTACTTATCCTATACTGATCCTGAGTTACATCCTGTATTATACCCCAGAGCTGCACTCACTATTCTGCTGGTGGAGTCACTGTGTACATACATTACTTATCCTGTACTGCTCCTGAGTTACATCCTGTATTATACTGCAGAGCTGTACTCACTATTCTGCTGGTGGAGTCACTGTGTACATACATTACTTATCCTATACTGATCCTGAGTTACATCCTGTATTATACCCCAGAGCTGCACTCACTATTCTGCTGGTGGAGTCACTGTGTACATACATTACTTATCCTGTACTGCTCCTGAGTTACATCCTGTATTATACTGCAGAGCTGTACTCACTATTCTGCTGGTGGAGTCACTGTGTACATACATTACTTATCCTGTACCGCTCCTGAGTTACATCCTGTATTATACCCCAGAGCTGCACTCACTATTCTGCTGGTGGAGTCACTGTGTACATACATTACTTATCCTGTACTGCTCCTGAGTTACATCCTGTATTATACTGCAGAGCTGTACTCACTATTCTGCTGGTGGAGTCACTGTGTACATACATTACTTATCCTGTACCGCTCCTGAGTTACATCCTGTATTATACCCCAGAGCTGCACTCACTATTCTGCTGGTGGAGTCACTGTGTACATACATTACTTATCCTGTACTGCTCCTGAATTACATCCTGTATTATACTGCAGAGCTGTACTCACTATTCTGCTGGTGGAGTCACTGTGTACATACATTACTTATCCTGTACTGCTCCTGAGTTACATCCTGTATTATACTGCAGAGCTGCGCTCACTATTCTGCTGGTGGAGTCACTGTGTACATACATTACTTATCCTGTACTGATCCAGAGTTACATCCTGTATTATACTCCAGAGCTGTGCTCACTATTCTGCTGGTGGAGTCACTGTGTGCATACATTACTTATCCTGTACTGATCCTGAGTTACATCCTGTATTATACTCCAGAGCTGCACTCACTATTCTGCTGGTGGAGTCACTGTGTACATACATTACTTATCCTGTACTGATCCTGAGTTACATCCTGTATTATACTCCAGAGCTGCACTCACTATTCTGCTGGAGTCACTCTGTACATACATTACTTATCCTGTACTGATCCTGAGTTACATCCTGTAGATCTTTTATTAGAAAAGTATAAAACACAACCAAACATGAACAATAACACAACTGTATACAACAAGATGAGGCCCTTCCCCTCTGGTCTATGACCCATCAACAAAAGAAAAGTCACTTTATACCCATTCCCCCTCCCCCACTGTACACTCACACAGCCACTCATACTCAATATATAACAAAAATACTTAAAAGAGCATATCACTACAGAAAACTAGAACTACAGGTCCAGCCGAACCCCCTGAAACCACACAAATGAAATGAAATAGCGTTAAACAATAACAGAAATAACTAACCAAACCATCCTAACATAAAGACTGAGCCAACCGGCATATAACCAAACCATCCTAACATAAAGACTGAGCCAACCGGCATATAACCAAACCATCCTAACATAAAGACTGAGCCAACCGGCATATAACCAAACCATCCTAACATAAAGACTGAGCCAACCGGCATATAACCAAACCATCCTAACATAAAGACTGAGCCAACCGGCATATAACCAAACCATCCTAACATAAAGACTGAGCCAACCGGCATATAACCAAACCATCCTAACATAAAGACTGAGCCAACCGGCATATAACCAAACCATCCTAACATAAAGACTGAGCCAACCGGCATATAACCAAACCATCCTAACATAAAGACTGAGCCAACCGGCATATAACCAAACCATCCTAACATAAAGACTGAGCCAACCGGCATATAACCAAACCATCCTAACATAGAGACTGAGCCAACCGGCATATAACCAAACCATCCTAACATAAAGACTGAGCCAACCGGCATATAACCAAACCATCCTAACATAAAGACTGAGCCAATGGGCATATAACCAAACCATCCTAACATAAAGACTGAGCCAACCGGCATATAACCAAACCATCCTAACATAAAGACTGAGCCAACCGGCATATAACCAAACCATCCTAACATAGAGACTGAGCCAACCGGCATATAACCAAACCATCCTAACAGAAAGACTGAGCCAACCGGCATATAACCAAACCATCCTAACATAAAGACTGAGCCAACCGGCATATAACCAAACCATCCTAACATAAAGACTGAGCCAACCGGCATATAACCAAACCATCCTAACATAAAGACTGAGCCAACCGGCATATAACCAAACCATACTAACATAAAGACTGAGCCAACCGGCATATAACCAAACCATCCTAACATAAAGACTGAGCCAACCGGCATATAACCAAACCATACTAACATAGAGACTGAGCCAACCGGCATATAACCAAACCATACTAACATAGAGACTGAGCCAACCGGCATATAACCAAACCATCCTAACATAAAGACTGAGCCAACCGGCATATAACCAAACCATCCTAACATAAAGACTGAGCCAACCGGCATATAACCAAACCATCCTAACAGAAAGACTGAGCCAACCGGCATATAACCAAACCATCCTAACATAAAGACTGAGCCAACCGGCATATAACCAAACCATCCTAACATAAAGACTGAGCCAACGGGCATATAACCAAACCATCCTAACATAAAGACTGAGCCAACCGGCATATAACCAAACCATCCTAACATAAAGACTGAGCCAACCGGCATATAACCAAACCATACTAACATAGAGACTGAGCCAACCGGCATATAACCAAACCATCCTAACAGAAAGACTGAGCCAACCGGCATATAACCAAACCATCCTAACATAAAGACTGAGCCAACCGGCATATAACCAAACCATCCTAACATAAAGACTGAGCCAACCGGCATATAACCAAACCATCCTAACATAAAGACTGAGCCAACCGGCATATAACCAAACCATCCTAACATAAAGACTGAGCCAACCGGCATATAACCAAACAAATTTTTCTTCTTCTTTTTTTTTTTTTTTGGGACCCCAGTGCAGCTTGGGGGCCATGCCTGCTCCACCAGTCCGTGCCCAGAGTTCAAAGTTCAGGACGTGCCAAGCCACACCAGGGTTTTTTGTTTTTTTTAAAATATACGTTATGCCAGACTTTTCCCTGCCGCAGCCTGGGGGCCATGCCCACTCCACCAGTCCGTGCCCAGAGTTTGTTTGGGACGTGCCAGGCTACGGCTCAAGGCGTGAACCCCACTCCCCCCAACTCCCCACCCAACCTACCTACCACCCAAAATGTGAATATATACAATATATACAAAACCATAATAAACTATACACCAATATACATACTATACAATATTCATACAACCCGAAAGCCTAAGGTCGGCTCACCTGCAGCCCTACTTCTTTTCATTTTGCCCAAACCAAAACAAAAGGCTTCATGGTGCACTCACAGCCCACCACCGGGATTGGAGATGATAAACCAGGCACATACACGGCAATGCCCTTTCCCTTTTTTTTTTAAAAAGGTCTCCCTATTCTTCCCCTAATTTGCCCTAGACTGTCCTTAGTCTGCCCCTCAGTCTGACCCTTCATAGAAAACTGTCCCTGCCCTATCCCTCCTCTCTCCCTATCCTGTCCCTATGCTCTCCCTACTCTGCCCCTAGTAAATTAAGAAAAGACTGTCCCTAACGAAATACAAGCCCTCTCCATAGGAGAGAAGCCTTAGATGTGCCCAGCCTCTCATACTCCAAAGAACGCACCTTCACCAGGTCACCCAGGATGTTCCTACAGACCGTATCCACGGGGAGGATTTTCAGCTCCGTCGAGACTAGACACCGTGCACTCCAGATGTGGAACCTGACCACTAGGCTAACTAGAAATAAAGTGCAGCGGTCCCTGCCACCAAGACCTCTGAAGGCTCCATAAGCCCACTCCGCATAGGAGAGGTGTGCCAGCTGACGCCAGCCTATGGAGACCCCTACCCGTTGGTAAACCTCTGTATTAAAGGGGCACTGAAGCAGGAAATGCTCCAGAGACTTTCACACTTATCCCAGTTGACCCTGGACCCAGATGCCTCTGAGTAGCCATCCACCTCCGACACCACAAACTCCGCCTCCTCCCTTGAGGATACGAAGAGCGTGACATCATCGGCGTATGCCACTGCCCTCAGGGTAGCCTCCGGCACCGCCCGGTCCATCCCGACCCCTGCTATAGGTCCACGATCAACCCTCCTGAGGAAGGGATCTATCGCAAACACATACAACAGGGGACTTAGAGGACAGCCCTGACGGACACCGGACCACACCTCGAAAGGGCGGCCCAGCCAACCGTTCACCAGCGGGAAAGTCTCAGCCCCTGCATACAATGTTCGCAGCCAATCAACAAACCCCACTGGCAGGCCGTATCTCAGAAGGACTGACCAGAGGTACTCGTGGTTAACCCGATCAAACGCTTTGGCCTGATCCAAGGACAGCAAGCACCCCTCCCAGTGACCAGCCCTACCCTGCTCCACTGCCTCCCGGACACCAAGAACAGCGCTAAAGGTGCTACGGCCTGGAACAGAGCAATGCTGGGCCCCCGAGAGGAGCTGGGGTGCAAACTTGACCAGCCGATTAAACAGCACTTTTGCCAGAACCTTCCTGTCCGTATTGAGAAGTGCTATGGGACGCCAGTTCTCAATACGGCTCGAGTCTTTACCCTTTGACAGAAGGATCAAAGCTGACCTCCTCATTGACTTTGGCAGAGTGCCCGAGGAAAGACACTCATTTAATACCTCCGTCAAGAGGGGACTCAAGAGGTCCTTGAAGGTCTTATAATACTCGGATGTTAGTCCATCCGGTCCTGGCGATTTTTTGAGCTGGAGCCCATCAATCGCCAGTTTAACTTCCTCTATTCTGATCTCTCCTGTCAAAACATCAAGAGAGGTGTCTACCCCCGGCTCAGGGACAGTTTCAGCCAGGAAAGCCGACATCACTTCCGAATCTAGATCCCTCTTTCCCAAGAGTTGCGAGTAGTAGGATCTGACGACCTCCAGAATCCCTGATCTGGATCGATTCAGGGATCCTGTACTATCGATCAGTCCAGTGACCACTTTACTATTCACTGACATCCTACAGTTTCTGTAAGGGTCGGGCGAGCGGTACTTCCCGAAATCCCTCTCAAAAACCAAGGATGCGTGTCTATCGTACTGGCACTTCTTGAGCAAAGATTTCACTCTGGAGATCTCCTCGCGGCTACCTCCAGTCGAAACGAGATGTTCGAGTTTCCTCCTCAGGCCGTTGTACAGGCGGTACCTGTCCAGGCATCTGAGGTTGGAGAGCTCTCGGAAGAACCTTGCCGCCCTCCTCTTGAACATCTCCCACCACTCTGACTTACTGCTACAGAGATCCAGTAATGGTACCTGGCTCTGCAGAAAATCCTCAAAGGACTGTCTTATCTCTGCTTCCTCCAGGAGTGATGAATTCAGTCTCCAAAAACCTCTGCCCATCCGGGGGGTCTCTGCAACATTCAGAGAAAACAATATTAGACAGTGATCGGAGAATTCCACCTCAACAACGGACACTGGTGAAGAGATGGCTTCCTCCTTCAAATAAAACCTGTCTATTCTAGACCTGCTCTGACCTCTATAATAGGTGAACCCCTCGTGGCCTGGGGTGTGCCGGATGTGGACATCCACCAGGCGAGCCTCGCTAGCTATACTATTAAGTGCGACGCTGTCAAAAGTCAACCGCCTGTCTCCAGAGCCTCCCCTATCGCGGGCTCTTGTGACTGCATTAAAGTCACCTCCAAAGACAACTTGGCGGCTGGTAAAAAGGTAGGGCTTGATCCTCATAAAGAGACTCTTCCTGTCCTTTTTTGACTGGGGACCATAGATGTTGACAAGTCTTAATTCTTGTCCCTTCATGAGGACATCTAAGATCAGGCACCTTCCCATTTCTAATTCAATAACTCGTCGGCATTCAACCGCTGCGGTAAAAAATACCGCCACTCCGCTATACGGCTCGGCCGCAAGAGACCAGTAGGAAGGGCCTGACCTCCACTCCCTTTTTGCCTTATGTATGGCTGCCAAATCAGACAGCCTGGTCTCCTGCAAAAATAAAATGTCGGCTTCAACGCGGCCGAGAAAATCAAAGGCCGCAAATCTAGCCGTATCAGACTTAATGCTGGCAACGTTAATTGATGCCAGAGTCAGCGGAGTGGGTGCCGCCATCATGAGTGATTAAATTAGACGGCTTTCTTCCTCACACCCGCTTCCTCGGGGTCAGAGGAAAGCCCCTTGCTTCTTTTTTTGGACACAGATGTGTCCATAGCAGGGGATCCCCTGACCCCGTCGTCCTTGTTTCCAGGTTCCAGAGTAGCCTCCACCCCGGAAGGAACTATGCCTTCACGAGGTGGAGACTCAGCGCCCCCTGTTGACCCTTCCTTTGCCCTAGGAACCTTGCCCTCCGCCTCCCCCTCAGAAGAGGAGGAAGAGATGTCTCGGAGGGCTCGGAACCTATTGGAGAGTCCAACTGGAGGTGAGCAGGCTTTTCCTTCCAGTACTTGGCCCGGGGTGGGAGAAGATCTTGAATCCCCCCTTCGTTTCCTCCTCGTGGCACCTAGCTTACGCCGTTTCTCTAGCCACCTCTTGCCTTCCTCATCCACACTTTCGCAGTGAGAGGAATCTGCAGAGTTGGTCTCCTCCCTCTGGATCCTCCTGTCCTCCTCATCTAAATCGCTGTCCCTCAAAGCCTCAGCCGCGAGATTTGCTTCTGGAACAGGGGCCACCATCGACCCACCTGCTGTGGGTGCTCCTGTCAGCTCCCTGCTCCGTCTGCGTTTCTCCTGACGCCTCTGCTCCGCAGGCGTCTTTTGCCGGTTCTTCCCTGGCTCCTGAGCTCCTCCACCTCTGCTGGTCCCCTCACCCCCGGAGGCCACATCATGACCCCCATCCGTAGGTGCTGAGACCGCATTGGCAAAGGAGCGCGGACAGCGACTAAATGGGTGACCGAGGTCACCACACAGGTTACACCTAATCTCCGCACAGGAGGCGGCTAGATGACCCAGACCCCCACACAGGGCGCACTTCAAGGTCTTACAAGCGGCGCTCAAGTGTGAGGGGTCGCCGCATCTGTGGCAGAGCTTCGGCTGCCCCTGGTAAAAGGCCAAGATACGATCCCTGCCGAGGAAGGCTGCAGAAGGTATGTGTGCCACTGAGTTACCTGAACGTTTCAGCTGGACCATGAACGTCCAGGCCCCAGACCATATGCCGTGCTCATCCCTGTTCTTTTTTGGCATCTCCGTCACCTCTCCGTACCTACTGAGCCACGTCATGATGTCAAAGCAAGAAAGTGACTCGTTACGAGTCAAAACGGTCACCTTCTTGATACCGTTCTGGCGAGACACCACCTGGATGGCAAAGTCTCGCCAGCCGGGCTCGTTTTTCACCAGCTCGTAATTCCCCCAGAAGATTTCTAAGCCCTCTGGGCGAACGAAGCTGATGTCAAACTCAGACGTGCCGTAAGGATGGATCAGGGCAAAGATGTCAACTGCCCTGAAGCCCATCTTCAGCAGAAGCTCCACTACCCTTGCCCTCGGGGGGCATGTATCATTGCCTCTCCAACGAAGACGGACCACATTCCTACGACCTGCGTCCTGCCCGGGTGTCGGTAGGGACCATACGGTCTCCCCCCTTTGCTCTCGGAAGGCACCCAAGCCATGTCTCTCTTTCCAGAGAGATAGATCCACCTCTCTTCCTCCAACTGTGATTGTACTCTCCCCCTTCCGTAAAGCCTCCAGGAGATGCTGTTGCAAAGCGCCCTCCCTAGAGCCTGGAGACAAGGAGGACCCCTCCCCTCCAGCGGCGACACTGGCATAACTCCTGCCAGTTGTTGTCGCCGCTGGAGGGGCGACTGGAACCTGTGACCCCCCCGGCCTATCCACCTTATCCCCTGGGCCCCCAGATCCCCGGCTGCCAGGGGGGCCCGAGGTGCCCGAAGGCCCAGAACCTGCAGAGAATTGTTTACTCTCGGCGTTGTCCCTCACATCCACCACACGCTCTCGCACATCCATACCCGGATCTACCACTTTTATCCTTGGATCATGTGGTCCATGGGTCCTGGCCTCTCCGGAGGTAGATGGTAAAGCCTCCGGACTTTTGCTTGTGTTTTTACTTTTTACTTTTTTCTTTTTTGCCTCCGCATCACTGGAGGCGCGGGATCCGGCCTGACTTACTCCCAGATTATGGGAGACCCCTGATTTTAGGTCCGCAGCCCCCTCCGCATCACAGGCAGCACTTGCTGTGTTAGTGGCACCGCTGCCACCCTCCTTGCTGTTACCGCGACCTGCATCTGTACTGGCCTTTACTGCGCCTTTCTTGCTGACCTCCTTGCCCTTGTTACCAACTAACACAGGGACAGGGGGTCTGACCAGCTGGGCCCTTTTCTCCCCAACTCCCTGCTCCAGGCCCACCACAGAGTCCGAGCCAGGGGGGTTTTTGGGGTCAGAACTCTGATCCGACTTTGCAGCCAGGTCAGTCCTCACGGGAACTTTGACAAACACAAGCTTTTCCTGCAGCTTAACAGGTTTCTTTTTCTTTTTCTTTATCTCTACATCCTCCTCCGGCATCTCATTGCCAAACATGAAGCCCCCAATATGCAGAGAGGCTTCTGGCTGTGGGGTCTTCTGCACTTGTAGCCTTCCTGCGTTTCCCTCCACCTCTGATTCCCCTGAAGTAGATGGCAGTCCAATTTCCTCAGGCAACAGCTCTCTGGAACTTGTAGTGCCACTGGGTGTTGGTACTAGCTCTTGTGAACACACGGGCTGCTCCTCCAGGGTCTCCTGCACATCCTCAAACAATTCCTCATCTGAGGCTTCATCATTGCTTGACTCGCTTTGCTCCTGGCCACTGCACCTTGCCGCCATCTTTGCAAACCGGTCATCATTTATTATTTTTTCCTTAAAGGGACCGCTCTCCTCCAGTATTTTCTCCCTCACCGCTTCCCACATTCTAATGCAGTCCTTGCATTTCTTTATTGCCCTTCTGGCTTCTGCCTTTCTGTCCTTAGAAGCATTTTGCTCCATGATCAGCTTGGCATCGCGCACCTTCCCTTTTTGCATGACCAACATTTTTCCAGCAAAGTTATAGTCATTAATACTCTTCGCCAGCCTGGAGGCCAGCTCAATCACTGATTCCTCCTTCTTTCTTTCGCTCCACTTACCCATACTTGCCAGGGTCTGCGGCTCTCCGGCTCTCCTGCGGGTCTGGCTGCTGGTCACAATCTCACTCCCTGCGCTATCAGAAGCCGCCGTGCTGACAAATGGTGCCACGCTGCTGCAGCCACGACCAGGTCCAAGTCTCTTCTTACCTCCAGCAGAAGCTCCTGTTTTCCTGCGTGCTGCTGGCTTCTCCGGCACCAGTGGCAAACTTTCTTTCGGCATTGCTGATGCCAGCAATGCCTTCACTTCCCTCCCTCCCCCCGAGTGGCCCCGGGGAGAGGAGGTGCGGGACTCCATATCCAACAAAGCCCAGAAAAGTGCACCTTCTCTGGGATCCAAGCTCAGCAAAACCTCCTTCTCTGACCACACCCTGGAAGTTGCAGAGCTTAACCAGCACACACCCAACTCCAGAAGCTGCACTCACTATTCTGCTGGTGGAGTCACTGTGTACATACATTACTTATCCTGTACTGACCCTGAGTTACATCCTGTATTATACCCCAGAGCTGCACTCACTATTCTGCTGGTGGAGTCACTGTGTACATACATTACTTATCCTGTACTGATCCTGCGTTACATCCTGTATTATATCCCAGAGCTGCACTCACTATTCTGCTGCTGGTGGAGTCACTGTGTACATACATTACTTATCCTGTACTGCTCCTGAGTTACATCCTGTATTATACCCCAGAGCTGCACTCACTATTCTGCTGGTGGAGTCACTGTGTACATACATTACTTATCCTGTACTGCTCCTGAGTTACATCCTGTATTATACCCCAGAGCTGCACTCACTATTCTGCTGGTGGAGTCACTGTGTACATACATTACTTATCCTGTACTGATCCTGAGTTACATCCTGTAGATCTTTTATTATAAAAGTAAAAAAACACAACAAAGACAAACTGTAACAATAAGAATAACCATATAAAGCAATATAAGGCCCTTCCCCCACAGTCCATGATCCATAAACAAAGTAAAAGTCCATATCCGGGCTTCCCCCGCCGTACACACCCACACACATACACACTCAGCATATAACACAATATACACCTATAACACAATATACAAGTATATACCTAAAATATAAAACAAAGGAAACTAACTACATAAAACCCTGTAAACTATAACTCCAGGTCCAGCCGTACCGCACTGCACCCACACGGAACAAATGTAAACAATAACATAAACAGCATAAATAACTGAAATAGCAACATAAATAAGCAAATTCAAACAGAAAGACCGAGCCAACTGGCATAAAAAACTAACTAAAAATATATATTTTTTTGTTTTGTTTTTTTGTTTTGTTTTTTTTTTTTTTTTTTTTGGTCCCCAGTGCAGCTTGGGGGCCAAGCCTGCTCCACCAGTCCGTACCCAGAGTTCTTAGTTCAGGATGTGCCAAGCCACACCAGGGTTTTCTTTTTTTATTAATACCACACTGTGCCCGCCGCAGCCTGGGGGCCATGCCCGCTCCACCAGTCCGTGCCCAGAGTTCAATGTTCGGGACGTGCCAGGCTACGGCTCAAGGCGTGAATCCCACTCCCCCCAACTCCCCACCCAACCTACCTACCACCCAAAACGTGAATATATACAATATATACAAAACCATAATACACTCCAATACCAACATACGTAATATATACTATATACATAACCCGAAAGCCTAAGGTCGGCTCTCCTGCAGCCCTACTTCATTCCATTTTGCCCAAATCAAAACAAAAAGCTTCATGGTGCACTCACAGCCCGCCACCGGGATTGGAGGTGATAAGCCGGGCACAGACATCACAATGTTCTATCCCTTTAATTTAAAAAAAGGTCTCCCTATTCTCTCCCTAATTTGCCCTAGACTGTCCTTAATCTGCCCCTCAGTCTGACCCTTCATGGAAAACTGTCCCTGCCCTATCCCTCCTCTCTCCCTATCCTGTCCCTCCTCTCTCCCTACTCTGCCCCTAGAAGATTAAGAAAAGACTGTCCCTAACGAAAAACAAGCCCTCTCCATAGGAGAGAAGCCTTAGATGTGCCCAGCCTCTCATACTCCAAAGAACGTACCTTCACCAGGTCACCCAGGATGTTCCTACATACCGTATCCACGGGGAGGACTTTCAGTTCCGTCGAAATCAGGCACCGTGCACTCCAGATGTGGAACCTGACCACTAGGCTAACTAGAAATAAAGTGCAGCGGTCCCTGCCACCAAGGCCTCTGAAGGCTCCATAAGCCCACTCCGCATAGGAGAAGTGTGCCAGCTGACGCCAGCCTATGGAGACCCCTACCCGTTGGTATACCTCTGTATTAAAGGGGCACTGAAGCAGGAAATGCTCCATGCTTTCCAGCACATTGCTGCACTCCTGACGGGGGCAACCCCTGTCAATCAGAGGCCTGCTCTTCAAGTTACCCCTTACATACAGTCTCCCGTGAAAGCAGCGCCAAGCCAAGTCCCAAAACTTCAAGGGGACCCGGGTTGAATTCAGTAAACGTAACCCTCCCTCCAGGTCCCGACTTGGGCAGTCCTTGAGCGCCAGGGGCTTCTGGAAACGGGTCAACAGGACTCTTTCGTCGAGGAGCCTCCTCGTCAGAGTCCTGATCTCCCACATCCCCAGACCCCACCGGCGTATCACCTTCAGAACCAAGGTAGCGTAAGCCGGGAGATATCCATGCTGCGTGCGAAGGTCCTTCACTCGCCCTCCTGTCTCCCATTCCTGGAAGAAGGGCCGAAACCATCCCCGGCAGGAGTAGACCCACAGAGGAGCCCTTTCTTGCCAGAGGTTGCCTATGTTGATCTTAAAAAAGGTGTCTACAAGAAACACCACGGGGTTGACCATAGATAACCCCCCTAGTCTCCTCGTGCGGTATGTAACATCTCTCCTGATCAGGTTCAACCTATTCCCCCACAACATTAGGAAGAACAGGTTGTAGACCCGGGTCCAGAGAGGTTCTGGCAAAATGCATACGCTGCCCAGGTAGATGAATAAAGGGAGCAGGTATGTTTTGATCAAGCTAACTCTTTCCCGAAGGGTCAAAGACCAACCCTTCCACTGGTTTACCTTCTGAGTGGCACCATCCAGCCTGTCTACCCAATTTTGCATGGGGTAATCCCCCTGGCCAAATTTGATGCCAAGAACTTTTGCTGAAGTCTGGGGCACCGGAAGAGTGTCCGGGAGATCAAACACAGGATCCCCCCTTCCTAACCAGAGACTTTCACACTTATCCCAGTTGACTCTGGACCCGGATGCCTCTGAGTAGGCATCCACCTCCGACACCACAAACTCCGCCTCCTCCCTTGAGGATACGAAGAGCGTGACATCATCGGCGTATGCCACTGCCCTCAGGGTAGCCTCCGGCACCGCCCGGTCCATCCCGACCCCTGCTATAGGTCCACGATCAACCCTCCTAAGAAAGGGATCTATCGCAAACACATACAACAGGGGACTTAGAGGACAGCCCTGACGGACACCGGACCCCACCTCAAAAGGGCGGCCAAGCCAACCGTTCACCAGCGGGAAAGTCTCAGCCCCTGCATACAATGCTCGCAGCCAATCAACAAACCCCACTGGCAGGCCATATCTCAGAAGGACTGACCAGAGGTACTCGTGATTAACCCGATCAAACGCTTTGGCCTGATCCAAGGACAGCAAGTACCCCTCCCAGTGACCAGCCCTACCCTGCTCCACTGCCTCCCGGACACCAAGAACAGCGCTAAAGGTGCTACGGCCTGGAACAGAGCAATGCTGGGCCCCCGAGAGGAGCTGGGGTGCAAACTTGACCAGCCGATTAAACAGCACTTTTGCCAGAACCTTCCTGTCCGTATTGAGAAGTGCTATGGGACGCCAGTTCTCAATACGGCTCGAGTCTTTACCCTTTGACAGAAGGATCAAAGCTGACCTCCTCATTGACTTTGGCAGAGTGCCCGAGGAAAGACACTCATTTAATACCTCCGTCAAGAGGGGACTCAAGAGGTCCTTGAAGGTCTTATAATACTCGGATGTTAGTCCATCCGGTCCTGGCGATTTTTTGAGCCGGAGCCCATCAATCGCCAGTTTAACTTCCTCTATTCTGATCTCTCCTGTCAAAACATCAAGAGAGGTGTCTACCCTCGGCTCAGGGACAGTTTCAGCCAGGAAAGCCGACATCACTTCCGAATCTAGATCCCTCTTTCCCAAGAGTTGCGAGTAGTAGGATCTGACGACCTCCAGAATCCCTGATCTGGATCGATTCAGGGATCCTGTACTATCGATCAGTCCAGTGACCACTTTACTATTCACTGACATCCTACAGTTTCTGTAAGGGTCGGGCGAGCGGTACTTCCCGAAATCCCTCTCAAAAACCAAGGATGCGTGTCTATCGTACTGGCACTTCTTGAGCAAAGATTTCACTCTGGAGATCTCCTCGCGGCTACCTCCAGTCGAAACGAGATGTTCGAGTTTCTTCCTCAGGCCGTTGTACAGGCGGTACCTGTCCAGGCATCTGAGGTTGGAGAGCTCTCGGAAGAACCTTGCCGCCCTCCTCTTGAACATCTCCCACCACTCTGACTTACTGCTACAGAGATCCAGTAATGGTACCTGGCTCTGCAGAAAATCCTCAAAGGACTGTCTTATCTCTGCTTCCTCCAGGAGTGATGAATTCAGTCTCCAAAAACCTCTGCCCATCCGGGGGGTTTCTGCAACATTCAGAGAAAACAATATTAGACAGTGATCAGAGAATTCCACCTCAACAACGGACACTGGTGAAGAGATGGCTTCCTCCTTCAAATAAAACCTGTCTATTCTAGACCTGCTCTGACCTCTATAGTAGGTGAACCCCTCGTGGCCTGGGGTGTGCCGGATGTGGACATCCACCAGGCGAGCCTCGCTAGCTATACTATTAAGTGCGACGCTGTCAAAAGTCAACCGCCTGTCTCCAGAGCCTCCCCTATCGCGGGCTCTTGTGACTGCATTAAAGTCACCTCCAAAGACAACTTGGCGGCTGGTAAAAAGGTAGGGCTTGATCCTCATAAAGAGACTCTTCCTGTCCTTTTTTGACTGGGGACCATAGATGTTGACAAGTCTTAATTCTTGTCCCTTCATGAGGACATCTAAGATCAGGCACCTTCCCATTTCTAATTCAATAACTCGTCGGCATTCAACCGCTGCGGTAAAAAGGACCGCCACTCCACTATACGGCTCGGCCGCAAGAGACCAGTAGGAAGGGCCTGACCTCCACTCCCTTTTTGCCTTATGTATGGCTGCCAAATCAGACAGCCTGGTCTCCTGCAAAAATAAAATGTCGGCTTCAACGCGGCCGAGAAAATCAAAGGCCGCAAATCTAGCCGTATCAGACTTAATGCTGGCAACGTTAATTGATGCCAGAGTCAGCGGAGTGGGTGCCGCCATCATGAGTGATTAAATTAGACGGCTTTCTTCCTCACACCCGCTTCCTCGGGGTCAGAGGAAAGCCCCTTGCTTCTTTTTTTGGACACAGATGTGTCCATAGCAGGGGATCCCCTGACCCCGTCGTCCTTGTTTCCAGGTTCCAGAGTAGCCTCCACCCCGGAAGGAACTATGCCTTCACGAGGTGGAGACTCAGCGCCCCCTGTTGACCCTTCCTTTGCCCTAGGAACCTTGCCCTCCGCCTCCCCCTCAGAAGAGGAGGAAGAGATGTCTCGGAGGGCTCGGAACCTATTGGAGAGTCCAACTGGAGGTGAGCAGGCTTTTCCTTCCAGTACTTGGCCCGGGGTGGGAGAAGATCTTGAATCCCCCCTTCGTTTCCTCCTCGTGGCACCTAGCTTACGCCGTTTCTCTAGCCACCTCTTGCCTTCCTCATCCACACTTTCGCAGTGAGAGGAATCTGCAGAGTTGGTCTCCTCCCTCTGGATCCTCCTGTCCTCCTCATCTAAATCGCTGTCCCTCAAAGCCTCAGCCGCGAGATTTGCTTCTGGAACAGGGGCCACCATTGATCCACCTGCTGTGGGTGCTCCTGTCAGCTCCCTGCTCCGTCTGCGTTTCTCCTGACGCCTCAGCTCCGTAGGCGTCTTTTGCCGGTTCTTCCCTGGCTCCTGAGCTCCTCCACCTCTGCTGGTCCCCTCACCCCCGGAGGCCACATCATGACCCCCATCCGTAGGTGCTGAGACCGCATTGGCAAAGGAGCGCGGACAGCGACTAAATGGGTGACCGAGGTCACCACACAGGTTACACCTAATCTCCGCACAGGAGGCGGCTAGATGACCCAGACCCCCACACAGAGCGCACTTCAAGGTCTTACAAGCGGCGCTCAAGTGTGAGGGGTCGCCGCACCTGTGGCAGAGCTTCGGCTGCCCCTGGTAAAAGGCCAAGATACGATCCCTGCCGAGGAAGGCTGCAGAAGGTATGTGTGCCACTGAGTTACCTGAACGTTTCAGCTGGACCATGAACGTCCAGGCCCCAGACCATATGCCGTGCTCATCCCTGTTCTTTTTTGGCATCTCCGTCACCTCTCCGTACCTACTGAGCCACGTCATGATGTCAAAGCAAGAAAGTGACTCGTTACGAGTCAAAACGGTCACCTTCTTGATACCGTTCTGGCGAGACACCACCTGGATAGCAAAGTCTCGCCAGCCGGGCTCGTTTTTCACCAGCTCGTAATTCCCCCAGAAGATTTCTAAGCCCTCTGGGCGAACGAAGCTGATGTCAAACTCAGACGTGCCGTAAGGATGGATCAGGGCAAAGATGTCAACTGCCCTGAAGCCCATCTTCAGCAGAAGCTCCACTACCCTTGCCCTCGGAGGGCATGTATCATTGCCTCTCCAACGAAGACGGACCACATTCCTACGACCTGCGTCCTGCCCGGGTGTCGGTAGGGACCATACGGTCTCCCCCCTTTGCTCTCGGAAGGCACCCAAGCCATGTCTCTCTTTCCAGAGAGATAGATCCACCTCTCTTCCTCCAACTGTGATTGTACTCTCCCCCTTCCGTAAAGCCTCCAGGAGACGCTGTTGCAAAGCGCCCTCCCTAGAGCCTGGAGACAAGGAGGACCCCTCCCCTCCAGCGGCGACACTGGCATAACTCCTGCCAGTTGTTGTCGCCGCTGGAGGGGCGACTGGAACCTGTGACCCCCCCGGCCTATCCACCTTATCCCCTGGGCCTCTAGATCCCCGGCTGCCAGGGGGGCCCGAGGTGCCCGAAGGCCCAGAACCTGCCGAGAATTGTTTACTCTTGGCGTTGTCCCTCACATCCACCACACGCTCTCGCACATCCATACCCGGATCTACCACTTTTATCCTCGGATCATGTGGTCCATGGGTCCTGGCCTCTCCAGAGGTAGATGGTAAAGCCTCCGGACTTTTGCTTGTGTTTTTACTTTTTCCTTTTTTCTTTTTTGCCTCCGCATCACTGGAGGCGCGGGATCCGGCCTGACTTACTCCCAGATTATGGGAGACCCCTGATTTTAGGTCCGCAGCCCCCTCCGCATCACAGGCAGCACTTGCTGCATTAGTGGCACCGCTGCCACCCTCCTTGCTGTTACCGCGACCTGCATCTGTACTGGCCTTTACTGTGCCTTTCTTACTGACCTCCTTGCTCCTGTTACCAACTAACACAGGGACAGGGGGTCTGACCAGCTGGGCCCTTTTCTCCCCAACTCCCTGCTCCAGGCCCACCACAGAGTCCGAGCCAGGGGGGTTTTTGGGGTCAGAACTCTGATCCGACTTTGCAGCCAGGTCAGTCCTCACGGGAACTTTGACAAACACAAGCTTTTCCTGCAGCTTAACAGGTTTCTTTTTCTTTTTCTTTATCTCCACATCCTCCTCCGGCATCTCATTGCCAAACATGAAGCCCCCAATATGCAGAGAGGCTTCTGGCTGTGGGGTCTTCTGCACTTGTAGCCTTCCTGCGTTTCCCTCCACCTCTGATTCCCCTGAGGTAGATGGCAGTCCAATTTCCTCAGGCAACAGCTCTCTGGAACTTGTAGTGCCACTGGGTGTTGGTACTAGCTCTTGTGAGCATACGGGCTGCTCCTCCAGGGTCTCCTGCACATCCTCAAACAATTCCTCATCTGAGGCTTCATCATCGCTGGACTCGCTTTGCTCCTGGCCACTGCACCTTGCCGCCATCTTTGCAAACCGGTCATCATTTATTATTTTTTCCTTAAAGGGACCGCTCTCCTCCAGTATTTTCTCCCTCACCGCTTCCCACATTCTAATGCAGTCCTTGCATTTCTTTATTGCCCTTCTGGCTTCTGCCTTTCTGTCCTTAGAAGCATTTTGCTCCATGATCAGCTTGGCATCGCGCACCTTCCCTTTTTGCATGACCAACATTTTTCCAGCAAAGTTATAGTCATTAATACTCTTCGCCAGCCTGGAGGCCAGCTCAATCACTGATTCCTCCTTCTTTCTTTCGCTCCACTTACCCATACTTGCCAGGGTCTGCGGCTCACCTGCTCTCCTGCGGGTCTGGCTGCGGGTCACAATCTCACTCCCTGCGCTATCAGAAGCCGCCGTGCTGACAAATGGTGCCACGCTGCTGCAGCCACGACCAGGTCCAAGTCTCTTCTTACCTCCAGCAGAAGCTCCTGTTTTCCTGTGTGCTGCTGGCTTCTCCGGCACCAGTGGCAAACTTTCTTTCGGCATTGCTGATGCCAGCAATGCCTTCACTTCCCTCCCTCCCCCCGAGTGGCCCCGGGGAGAGGAGGTGCGGGACTCCATATCCAACAAAGCCCAGAAAAGTGCACCTTCTCTGGGATCCAAATTCAGCAAAACCTCCTTCTCTGACCACACCCTGGAAGTTGCAGAGCTTCACCAGCACACACCTACTCCAGAAGCTGCACTTACTATTCTGCTGGTGGAGTCACTGTGTACATACATTACTTATCCTGTACTGCTCCTGAGTTACATCCTGTATTATACTCCAGAGCTGCACTCACTATTCTGCTGGTGGAGTCACTGTGTACATACATTACTTATCCTGTACTGCTCCTGAGTTACATCCTGTATTATACCCCAGAGCTGCACTCACTATTCTGCTGGTGGAGTCACTGTGTACATACATTACTTATCCTGTACTGATCCTGAGTTACATCCTGTATTATACCCCAGAGCTGCACTCACTAGTCTGCTGGTGGAGTCACTGTGTACATACATTACTTATCTTGTACTCATCCTGAGTTACATCCTGTAGATCTTTTATTATAAAAGTAGAAAACATAACAAAATATCAATGGGTAACAATAACACAACTGTACATAACAAAATGAGGCCCTTCACCTCTGGTCCATGATCAAAAACGTAAAATCACTTTATACCCATTCAACCCCCTCTGTACACTCACACACATACTCAACATATAACAAAAAAAATACCTAAGGGTGCATTCAGATGACCGTATATCGGTCGGGTATTCACGCCGGCTGATATAAGGTGTCTCTATCTGCAGAGGGAGGAGGCTGGAAGAGCCCGGAGCAGTGCTCTGAGTTCCCGCCCCCTCTCTGCCTCCTCTCCACCCCCTCTTCGCCCCTCTGAACTATTTGCAACGAGAGGAGGCGTAACGGGGCGGGGCTAAGTTCTGGGAATTAGCTCCACCCCGTGCCGCCTCTCCTCATTGAAAATAGTGCAGGGGGGTGGAGAGGAGGCAGAGAGGGGGCGGGAGTTTAGAGCACTGCTCCCGCCTCTTCCAGCCTCCTCCCCCTGCAGAGAGAGACACAGTATATTGGCTGGGCGTGAAAACCCAGCCGATATACGGTCGTGTGAATGCACCCTAAAAGAGCATAACACTATAGAAACTAAAACTACAGGTCAGCCAAACCCACTGAAACCAAACATAAAAAAATTATGCAGTAGCATAGATTCCAAATTAAATAACTAACCAAAACATACTAACATAAAGACTAAGCCAACTGGCATATAATCAAACTACCTATTTTTCTTTTATTTTTTTCGGGGTCCCCAGTGTAGCCTGGGGGCCATGCCTGTTTCACCAGTCTGTGTCCAGAGTTCAAAGTTCAGGACATGCCAAGCCACACCAGGGTTTTATTTTTTTTAAACAATACCATACTGTGCCCACCGCAGCCTAGGGGCCATGCCCACTCCACTAGTCCGTGCCCAGAGTTCAATGTTCGGGATGTGCCAGGCTACGGCTCAAGGTTTGAATCCCACTCCCCACCCAACCTACCTATGACCCAAAACAATAATATATGCAATATATACAAACACATAATAAACTCCAATAAACCAACCAGCCTAAGGTCGGCTCACCTGCAGCCCTACTCCTTTCTATTTTGCCCAAACCAAAATAAAAGGCTTCATGGGGACCTCACAGCCCCCCACCGGGATTGGAAATGATAAGCCGGGCACAGGCATGTAACATCTTATCCCTTTTTTTTTTTTTTTTTTTAAAAAAGGTTTCTTTATTCTCTCCCTAATTTGCCCTAGACTGTCCTTAGTCTGCCCCTCAGTCTGACCCTTCATAGAAAACTGAACTTATCATATCCCTCCTCTCTCCCTATCCTGTCCCTACTCTCTCCCTACACTAGAAATTTAAGAAAAGACTGTCCCTAACGAAAAACAAGCCGTCTCCATAGGAAAGAAGCCTTAGATGTGCCCAGCCTTTCAGACTCCAAGGAACGTACCTTCACCAGGTCACCCAGGATGTTCCTACATACCGTATCCACGGGGAGAACTTTAAGCTCCGTCAAGATCAAACACCGTGCACTCCAGATGTGGAACCTGACCACTAGGCTAACTAGAAATAAAGTAAAGTGGTCCCTGCCACCAAGACCTCTGAATGCTTCGTAAACCCACTCCACACCATGGAGACCCTACCCGTTGGCGTACCTCTGTATTAAAGGGGCACTGAAGCAGGAAATGCTCCATGCTTTCCAGCACGTCGCTGCACTCCTGAAAGAGCAACCCTTATCAATCAGAGGCCTGCACTTCAGATTACCCCTTACATACAGTGTCTCGTGAAAGCAGCTCCAAACCAAGTCCCAAGTTGACCATAGATAACCCCCCTAGTCTCCTCGTGCGGTGTGT
This sequence comes from Eleutherodactylus coqui, assembly GCF_035609145.1. Lineage (NCBI taxonomy): Eukaryota > Metazoa > Chordata > Amphibia > Anura > Eleutherodactylidae > Eleutherodactylus > Eleutherodactylus coqui. Next base: position 174,654,128 of record NC_089845.1, read on the forward strand.
AACATCTCTCCTGATTAGGTTCAACCTATTCCCCCACAACATTAGGAAGAACAGGTTGTAGACCCGGGTCCAGAGAGGCTCTGGCAAAATGCATACGCTGCCCAGTTAGATGAAAAAAGGGAGTAGTCAAAGACCAACTCTTCCACTGATTCACCTTCTAAATGGCATCTTCTAGCCTGTCTACTTAATTTTGCCTTGGGATATCGCCCTGGTCAAAATTTGATGCCAAGAGCTTTTGCCTAAGTGTGGAGCACCAGAAGAGGGTCCTAAACAGAGACTCTCACACTTATCCCAGTTGACTCTGGACCTGGGTGCCTCGGAGTAGTGGTCCACTTCCGACACCACAAACTCCGCCACCACTCTTGAGGACATGGAGAGCGTTAAATCAGTGGCGTATGCTACCGCCCTCAGAGCAGCCCCTGACTCCACCCGGTCTATCCCAACCCCTGCTATAGGTCCATGATCAACCCTGCTAAGCATGGGATCTTTTGCACATACATACAACAGGAGACTTAGAGGACAGCCCTGACAGACGCCGGACCCAACCTCAAAAGGGCAGTGGAGCCAACCGTTAACCAGCGGGAAAGACTCAGCCTTTGTGTACAATGTGCAAAGCCAATCGACAAACTTTCCCGGCAGACTGTATCTCTGAAGGACTGAGCAGAGGTGCTTGTGATTAACCTGTCAAACGCTTTGGCTTGTTCCAAGTTCAGCAAGTGCAAGTGGAGGCTGCTCAGGTGCTCTGAAGCGACTCCCTGTCGTCTGTGACTGACACACATCGGCCTCTTCATGCCATTACTGCAATTCTATTTATTTTATTAGTAAATCGTGACGCCAGTGCTAAATCAACACAAGAATGTTAAATGTGATGCAATTAAGAAATCACAAGGAAGAGGTTTAACCCTTTCTAATCCAATTTGTATTCTGGTTTTCCTAGGAGGCTTACTCTTTTTCTGCAACTATACAATGGCGCTATCTGCTGCCTAAAGCCAGTACTGCATGAGGTGACACGTTGGATAGGCTCAGCCAGCAGAGAGGCTGGCAATATACAGTAAGAGAATCCCGATGGACGTCTTCCGACATCGGAGCTGTACAGCCTTAAATCATAATGTCTTTAGACGTCAGACAATGGATTGGAAAGGGTTAAAACGTAATAACTTTCTTTTCCATGTCCTTGTTGATGTCAGTAGCAATCATATACCAGTTGTGAGGTACTGAGGGGCGTAGTGGTGGACGGTCGCTACGTCACCCCTAGGTTCCGGTACTATGCATAAGGGGACTGGAGGAGGGTCACATCCCGCTCTCGGAGACATAAGAAAACCAGGGGCGTAATGTGGTCTCCAGCAAGCAGTTGCTGGAGATCGGTTCTTTAAAAATATCCGGGTCTGGTTTTTTGGAATGGATGGCAGGTTCGTAGTGGGGCTGTCCATTCCACCTCCTCCACTCCAGGGTGTGGGCGAGCTCAATCAGCCCAGGTGGTGAGGCTGAGCCAGTTCTAGTGTGCACATAAATAGCAGGTGCACGGACACAGGGTAGCTAAGATGGCTACTGGACCCTGGCAGCCTGTGTGACGGGCTGGAGATAGAAACCCTGCTGTGCGCTGCACCTGCTAAGTGCGACCAGATCAGGCTGCGACGGCCTGATAGCGGGATTGTGGACTATTATTTGTTTGCCTGAAACTAAGGTTTGACTTTATGTTGCTGTTTTTCCTGAAACTAAGGTTTGACTTTATGTTGCTGTTATAAAATAAACGCCGGTCACACCTGCTTTGGACTGCATCCGCTGGTGTTCCGTCTCTAAATATCACGAAACCCGCACGCTACCAAGCTATCACCCCACACAGTGCACACATACAAGCCTTCAGTAAATGGGGTTATTTTCTGTACATGTTAGGAGTATCATTACCAGGAATAATCTAACTGGGATTCCCCAGGTTACAGACAGAGATGACGCTCCGGGTAACATATGACAGTGCTGGTAGTTTTCCTTGGGCCGGTTTAATAGCTCTTGAGTGGTGTGAACTGTCAGGAGTATACATCTCCATTTTGGCCCAGGTTATGAGGGTATTCCGTGTCTCTGGGGTACGCAGTTTTAACTTTGCTCTGTATTTGGGGCCCTCTCCTCACAGTAACATAAATGCTTCTGTGTTTTACCTCTCGTGTCTCGGCCACCTCGCAGGGACTCTCCTGTGACAGGCCGGAACTCGCCTCTCGATCCAACAACTCTTCCAGTAGCTTCCGGCAGCTCCCTTACTGCAATGCTGATAGTGATCTTTAACCTCCCGGTAATCCTCTATACCCACTAACACTGTCCCTCTCTCTAACTCACTCTCTATACACACTAACATTGTCTCTTTCTAACTCACTCTCTATACATACTAACACTGTCCCACTCTCTCTCTCTCTCTCTCTGATGAACACCCAAAGATCTTCACTATCTAACTCTCTCACTTGTCTAACTCCTCTCAACTGCACACATGGTCACACTGGCTAACTATACGGTTCATTTGTTTAACAGCTGACTTACTGACAAACTCTGTGCACTTTACTGTCCTGATCTGACTGAAATCTCACTGACTAACAATCTTCTCACTATTCCTACGACACAACTGCTCTCCTACCTCTATCTTCACTCCCCCAACTTGCAGCATCAACTGCCTCCCAACTGTCACTCCACTGGCTTGCAGCCAATCAGAGCTCAATGTGCCGCAACCAATCAAAATTAACTGTCCACCTGGCAGATTATTATAAACTCTGTAATAAGGCAAATTAAGTAGTGGTTAACTACTGCTGGTTATACATGAGATAAGTGCTGCCATTTAAAGGTAAGGCACTTTTGTAGGGCCCATTTGGGCCACTACAACTTTCTCCTACTTTAAAAACAGCTATCCTCAGTGTTCCTCCAAAAATACTTAAAGGGCTATGAAGCTCTTACATATACTTCTCCCCAAAGTCAGTACGCTATAGATCATTTAGCAATGCTTTCAATAACATTTTCTCAATAACAGAGAGAACAAATTGAAGCGATTCACCTGGTGGGAGAGAAAAACGAGAGCAAAGTTCATTACATAACATTTAAAACAGCAGATAATAATGAAATTAAAGTCATTATTCTTGTCTTCATTCTTCGGAGATAAGCAGCCTCTCAACCAGGGTCTAGGCGTGCCATCTCAAGGCCTTGGTAGACAGCCTAACTACCTTTTTGGAGTGTTATTGTCTGCAGGCACAGTTTGGGGGCACACAGTCCATAAAATACATTACTGTAATGAATTTGTAATCTACAGAAGAAAAGGGAAAAAATGGTCACTGTAACATGGTCTCTGAGTAGTTCCTCAGGGCACAATCCTTAAAACATTGCAAACACGTCACTGAGTAGTCGCTCAGGGCACAGTTTTAAACAGGTTCTAAAACAAAATGGTCAGTAGTTCCTTTAGTTCCTGTATCTCACAGGAAGCTGTCCAATATTGCTCCTCTGTGAGTGTCGAATGGTTTGAATGGTTTCATTCTTTTGGAGATCAATTAATGTTTGTAATCCACTGGATAAGTCAGTAGTGCGGATTGGACGATGTGGCATGGTCAGGGTGTCAGACGGTCCTACGTACCATGTCAAAGGGTTCATCAGTTCAAACATAGGGATGGTCATTTTAGTCTCTGTCTCCTCTGGTTGGGGTGACTGGTCTTTCGGTTCATGAATTTCTGTCGTGGTCTGGTCTAAATACAATGGCTTAAGTCTGTTTCTGTGGACTAATTTTGTTTCTCCATTTTCTTGGGCTATGCAGTATAAGTCCTTGTCAGGGAATGGTAAGTCGAGAATAGTATAAGGTTGATCTTCCTAACGGGTGTCGAGTTTGCCAGTTCTTTGCTTCTTTTTTAACCAAACTTTGAATGTTCAGCACCAAAGCTCGCACTGCTAATGAAGCCGGTGGTGGGTTTTCTTGGAGCAGATGTTCCGTCACCGGCTTCAGGTGGCTACAGACCCTGGCACAATAGCTGGAGAAGGGCCAGGCCTTAATCATAACCACTGTGAGGTACTGAGGGGCGTGATAGTGAATGGTCGCTACATCGCCCCTAGGTTCCACTATTATGCCTAGTAGGGCCGGAGGAAGTGCATGTCCCGCTGTTTGAGACATGAAAAGCCAGGAGTGCAATGTAATCTCCAGCAAGTAGTTGCTGGAGGTCTTTTCTTTAAAAGTATTTGGGCCTGGATTTTTGGAATGGATGTCAGGTTGGTAGTGGGGCCATCCATTCCACTTCCTCCACTCCAGGTTGCGTGCGAGGTGAATCAGCACAGGTGCTAAGGCTGAGCCAGGATAGGTGTGGATATAAATAGCAGTGTGCACTGACACGGGGGGGGGGGGGGGGATAAGATGGCTGCTGGACCCTGGCAGCCTGTGATACCTGCTAGAGCTGAAAATCCTGCTGTTTGGTGCACCTGCGGAGCGTGACCTGTACAGGCAGGGACTGCCTGATATCCGATTGCTGGACTGTTATTTTCTTGCCTGAAGCTAAGGCTGAATTTGTGTTGATTTTTCTGGACTGAAATAAACGCCGGTCACGCCCGCACTTGGACTTTATCCACTTGTTTCCGTCTTTGACTGCCACCAACCCGCACTCTACCGAGCTGTCCTCCCACACCACGTACAGGTGGGGAAAGTAAAATTCCTCTACCTGGGGTATCTATCACCCGGGGGTCCACAGCAGAAATCAGTCCTTTGTACACCAGCTCCATGCTGTAAACACAGCTGAATTTATGAGACCTTCTCTAGTGATCACCAGGACTTGTACAGTTAATAGAAGACATTGCAAACAGTATATTTAATCACTACAAGCAGGACATTTGCATGCAATTGGCAAGTCTCTGTCATTCTCCCAGTATTTGGAGGTACTGGAGACAGCAACACACAAAAAAAGCTATTTAGTGGTAAATTGCGTTTTTTGTGCGGTGCGATTTTAACATTAGAAAGTCCTATAGACATCTGGGGGACAAAACGCAGCAAAATCGCAGCAGGACAAAATGGTAGTGGGTAGTCCCCCTAATAATGGAAGGGAACAGCTGCCGTAGTTAGTAGTCATGCACAGGATGAGGGAATGTCTATAGTAGACTGGAGAGGTGTATTTGAAGAGTCCTCGTGTGTGCGGTCCAACAAGCAATCTGCCTACCTTACTCGTAAGCGACTTGCTCTTCTCCTCATCCTTCATCTACATTCCTTACATTTCCTGCTTCTGGTTGACGGACCTTGTTGGGTTCTTTTTCATTGACGGAGTGATCAGGTTGATGTGTAGCGACAGCTCACTGGTCTGGAATACAGTACATATTTTGTTCGTGTTGGCGTGTTGGAAGTTGGAATCGCCGGTAGGTTTGGATTCATCTGCTTTCTTCTGCTGCCGGCACTTCACTTAAATCAGCGCTTGTTAAAAATAGCTCTCTTCCTCCCATAGAACGTGCCATGTTACCGGGCCCCGCAGGGCCACTGGTTAGAACGTTTATGGCAGCCGTGTTGCTGAGCACTTAGCTCGATGCTCTGAAAGACCGCCGTTAATTGGTGAAATGATACATTTCCAGACCACACAGGAAAATATTTTAAGCTGTAGACTTTCTAGACCCAGTAATCTAAGGGTGGCCATGCGAGAAGCCACAGATAATGTAATGTGACAAATGGAAGGAGAAACGTGAAATCTGTGTTTACTGTCAACATTTGTGCTTACTTGCTAAGTCGTTGCAACATTCTAGTGGCTGACATCTTCTACAGACAATCTCCTCTTGCTAGAAGGGTCCCCTGAGGTTACGATGATCACAGGGTTTCCAGCTGTTGGGACCTGCAATGAACAGCTGGAATCTAGATCTGATTCCTTCAGCAAATGCTTAATTTTTCCCGCAGCGCCTCCAAAGGGAAAATGAGGTATTATACACTTCTCAGTAAAATCAGTTGGATATTACTGTGTGAACATGCTGGATCCTCCAGAGGGAAAGGGAATATTGTTTCACTTTAAGTAATCTAAATATCTGAAGGTTGTAGAAATGTATATAAAGGGCAACTATAGGCAAAACAGATTTTTAAAATTGTTATTAGAGATGAGCGAGCACCAAAATGCTCGGGTGCTCGTTACTCGGGACAAAATTATCGCGATGCTCGAGGGTTCGTTTCGAGTAACGAACCCCATTGAAGTCAATGGGCGACCCGAGCATTTTTGTATATCGCCGATGCTCGCTAAGGTTTCCATTTGTGAAAATCTGGGCAATTCAAGAAAGTGATGGGAACGACACAGCAACGGATAGGGCAGGCGAGGGGCTACATGTTGGGCTGCATCTCAAGTTCCCAGGTCCCACTATTAAGCCACAATAGCAGCAAGAGTGCCCCCCCCCTCCCAACAATTTTTACTTCTTAAAAGCCCTCATTAGCAATGCATACCTTAGCTAAGCACCACACTACCTCCAACAAATCACAATCACTGCCTGCATGACACTCCGCTGCCACTTCTCCTGGGTAACATGCTGCCCAACCCCCCCCCCCCCCCCCCGCATGACCCAGTGTCCACAGCGCACACCAAAGTGTCCCTGCGCAGCCTTCAGCTGCCCTCATGCCACGCCACACTCATGTCTATTTATAAGTGCGTCTGCCATGAGGAGGAACCGCAGGCACACACTGCAGAGGGTTGGCACGGCTAGGCAGCGACCCTCTTTAAAAGGGGCGGGGCGATAGCCCACAATGCTGTACAGAAGCAATGAGAAATATAATCCTGTGCCACCACCATCTGGAGCTGCACACGTGGGCATAGCAATGGGGAACCTATGTGCCACACACTATTCATTCTGTCAAGGTGTCTGCATGCCCCAGTCAGACCGCGTTTTTTTATAAATAGTCACAGGCAGGTACAACTCCGCAATGGGAATTCCGTGTGCACCCACAGCATGGGTGGCTCCCTGGAACCCACCGGCTGTACATTAATGTATCCCATTGCATTGCCCATCACACTTGAGGCAATGTCATGTTTAATGCAGGTGGGCTTCAGCCCACACTGCATGCCCCAGTCAGACTGGGGTTCTTTAGAAGAGGACACATGCAGTTACAACTCCCTGTGGACCCACAGCATGGGTGGGTGCCAGGAAGCCACCGGCGGTACATAAATATATCCCATTGCAGTGCCCAACACAGCTGATGTAACGTCAGCTGTAATGCAGGTGGGCAAAAAGTTAATTGGATTACACTGTAGGCGAGGGCCCCAAAAAATTGGTGTACCAACAGTACTAATGTACCTCAGAAAAATTGCCCATGCCCAACCAAGAGGGCAGGTGAAACCCATTAATCGCTTTGGTTAATGTGGCTTAATTTGTAACTAGGCCTGGAGGCAGCCCAGTAAAAATAAAAATTGGTTCAGGTGAAAGTTTCAACGCTTTAATGAGCATTGAAACGTATAAAAATTGTTTACAAAAATTATATGACTGAGCCTTGTGGGCCTAAGAAAAATTGCCCGTTCAGCGTGATTACGTGAGGTTTCAGGAGGAGGAGCAGGAGGAGGAGGAGGAGGAGGAATATAATACACAGATTGATGAAGCAGAAAGGTCCACGTTTTTGATGGTGATAGAGAACAATGCTTCCATCCACGGGTACAGCCTACGTATTGTTTAGGTATCGCTGCTGTCCGCTGGTGGAGAAGAGAAGTCTGGGGAAATCCAGGCTTTGTTCATCTTGATGAGTGTTAGCCTGTCGGCACTGTCGGTTGACAGGCGGGTACGCTTATCCGTGATGATTCCCCCTGCCGGACTAAACACCCTCTCTGACAAGACGCTAGCCGCAGGACAAGCAAGCACCTCCAGGGCATACAGCGCGAGTTCAGGCCACGTGTCCAGCTTCGACACCCAGTAGTTGTAGGGGGCAGAGGCGTCACGGAGGACGGTCGTGCGATCGGCTACGTACTCCCTCACCATCCTTTTACAGTGCTCCCGCCGACTCAGCCTTGACTGGGGAGCAGTGACACAGTCTTGCTGGGGAGCCATAAAGCTGGCAAAGGCCTTGGAGAGTGTTCCCCTACCTGCGCTGTACATGCTGCCTGATCTCTGCGCCTCCCCTGCTACCTGGCCCTCAGAACTGTACCTTCAGCCACTAGCGCTGTCAGATGGGAATGTTACCATCAGTTTGTCCGCCAGGGTCCTGTGGTATAGCATCACTCTCAAACCCCTTTCCTCTTCGTGTATGAGAGTGGAAAGGTTCTCCCTATACCGTGGGTCGAGCAGTGTGTACACCCAGTAATCCGTAGTGGCCAGAATGCGTGTAACGCGAGGGTCTCGAGAAAGGCATCCTAACATGAAGTCAGTCATGTGTGCCAGGGTACCTGTGCACAACACATGGCTGTCCTCACTAGGAAGATCACTTTCAGGATCCTCCTCCTCCTCCTCCGGCCATACACGCTGAAAGGATGACAGGCAAGCAGCATCGGTACCCTCAGCAGTGGGCCAAGCTGTCTCTTCCCCCTCCTCCTCATGCTCCTCCCCCTCCTCCTCAACGCGCTGAGATATAGACATGAGGGTGCTCTGACTATCCAGCGACATACTGTCTTCCCCCGCCTCCGTTTCCGAGCACAAAGCGTCTGCCTTTATGCTTTGCAGGGAACTTCTCAAGAGGCATAGCAGAGGAATGGTGACACTAATGATTGCAGCATCGCCGCACACCATCTGGGTAGACTCCTCAAAGTTTCCAAGGACCTTGCAGATGGCTGCCAACCAGGCCCACTCTTCTGTAAAGAATTGAGGAGGCTGACTCCCACTACGCCGCCCATGTTGGAGTTGGTATTCCACTATAGCTCTACGCTGCTCATAGAGTCTGGCCAACATGTGGAGCGTAGAGTTCCACCGTGTAGGCACGTCGCACAGCAGTCGGTGCACTGGCAGATTAAACCGATGTTGCAGGGTCCGCAGGGTGGCAGCGTCCATCTTGGACTTGTGGAAATGTGCGCTGACCTGGCGCACCTTTCCGAGCAGGTATGACAAGTGTGGGTAGCTTTTCAGAAAGCGCTGAACCACCAAATTAAAGACGTTGGCCATGCATGGCACGTGCGTGAGGCTGCGAGCTGCAGAGCCTCCACCAGCTTACGGCCGTTGTCACACACGACCATGCCCGGTTGGAGGCTCAGCGGCGAAAGCCAGCAGTCGGTCAGCTCTGTCAGACCCTGCAGCAGTTCGTGGGCCGTGTGCCTCTTCTCTCCTGAGCTGAGTAGTTTCAGCACGGCCTGCTGACGCTTGGCCACCGCTGTGCTGCCACGCCGCGCGACACCGACTGCTGGCGACGTGCTGCTGCTGACACATCTTGATTGCGAGACAGAGGTTGCGTTGGAGGAGGAGGAGGGTGGTTTGGTGGAGGAAGCATACACCGCCGCAGATACCAGCAACGAGCTGGGGCCCGCAATTCTGGGGGTGGGTAGGACGTGAGCGGTCCCAGGCTCTGACTCTGTCCCAGCCTCCACTAAATTCACCCAATTCACCCAATGTGCCGTCAGGGAGATATAGTGGCCCTGCCCGCCTGTGCTTGCCCACGTGTCCATTGTTAAGTGGACCTTGGCAGTAACCGCGTTGGTGAGGGCACGTACAATGTTGCGGGAGACGTGGTCGTGCAGGGCTGGGATGGCACATCGGGAAAAGTAGTGGCGACTGGGAACTGAGTAGCGCCGGGCCGCCGCCGCCATCATGCTTTTGAAAGCCTCCGTTTCCACAAGCCTATACGGCAGCATCTCCAGGCTGATCGATTTGGCTATGTGCACGTTTAACGCTTGAGCGTGCGGGTGCGTGGTGGCGTACTTGCGCTTGCGCTCAAACACTTGCGCTAGCGACGTCTGGACGCTGCGCTGAGAGACATTGCTGGAGGACAGCGGAGGTGAGCGTGTGGGTGCAGGCCAGGAGACGGTAGTGCCTGTGTCCTCAGAGGGGGGTTGGATCTCAGTAGCAGGTTGGGGCACAGGGGGAGAGGCAGTGGTGCAAACCGGAGGCGGCGAACGGCCTTCGTCCCACCTTGTGGGGTGCTTGGCCATCATATGCCTGCGCATGCTGGTGGCTCCCCAGCTGATCTTGGCGCGACAAAGGTTGCACACCACTGTTCGTCGGTCGTCAGGCGTCTCTGTGAAAAACTGCCAGACCTTAGAGCACCTCGGCCTCTGCAGGGTGGCATGGCGCGAGGGGGCGCTTTGGGAAACAGTTGGTGGATTATTCGGTCTGGCCCTGCCTCTACCCCTGGCCACCGCACTGGCTCGGCCTGTGCCCACACCCTAACTTGGGCCTCCGCGTCCTCGCCCGCGTCCACGTCCTCTAGGCCTACCCCTACCCCTCAGCATGCTGTATTACCAGTAGTGCAGAAACAGAACGCTGTAATTAAATGTGCCGCTTATTGGCCTGTGGTTGGAGGCTGACTTCGCTTACGGAACGCACAGCAGAGGCAGGAAAGAATTTTGCGCAAGCCTGCTGTAAAACTTAGCTGGCTGTGTATGAATTAGGACAACTACCCCCAGCAGAGACCCAGTACACTGAGGACGGTCACAGGCAGCCCAAATAGATTTTTTTTCCCAAATGTTTTTGGAAAGGCCCACTGCCTATATACACTAAATATGTCTTCTGTCCCTGCCTCACCACTACTGGCCCTGGACAATGTATAATTACTGCAGGACGCAATGCTCTGCACGGCCGATATACAAAAAAAAACAAAAAAATGTGCAACACTGCAAAAAGCAGCCTCCACACTACTGCACACGGTCAGATGTGGCCCTAAGAAGGACCGTTGGGGTTCTTGAAGCCTAAAATCACTCCTAACGCTCTCCCTATAGCAGCTCCGGCACCAGCAGCACTGTCCCTGATCTCTGTCAGAATGCATCTGTGGCGAGCCGCGGGAGGGGCCGATTTAAATACTCGGGTGACACCTGATCTCCCCAGCCACTCACTGCAGGGGGGTGGTATAGGGCTTGAACGTCGCAGGAGGAAGTTGTAATGCCTTCCCTGTCTTTCTATTGGCCAGAAAAGCGCGCTAACGTCTCAGAGATGAAAGTGAAAGTAACCCGAACATCGCGTGGTACTCGCCTCGAGTAACGAGCATCCCGAACACGCTAATACTCGAACGAGTATCAAGCTCAGACGAGTACGTTCGCTCATCTCTAATTGTAATGCATGTTTTCAGTGTTATGTTTTGTGAAGAGCAGAAATAGATAGATATGAGATAGATAGATAGATAGATAGATAGATAGATAGATAGATAGATAGATAGATAGGAGATAGATAGATAGATAGATAGATAGATAGATAGATAGATAGATAGATAGGAGATAACTAGAGAGATAGATAGATAGATAGATAGATAGATAGATAGATATAGAGAGATAGATAGATATGAGATAGATAGATAGATAGATAGATAGATAGATAGATAGATAGATAGATAGATAGATAGATAGGAGATAACTAGAGAGATAGATAGATATGAGATAGATAGAAGATAGAGAGATAGGAGATAGATAGATAGATAGATAGATAGATAGATAGATAGATAGATAGATATGAGATAGATAGATATATATGAGATAGATAGATAGATAGATAGATATATATGAGATAGATAGATAGATAGATAGACAGGAGATAGATAGATAGATAGATAGATAGATAGATAGATAGATAGATAGATAGATAGATAGGAGGGAGATAGATAGGAGATAGATAGATAGATATGAGATAGATAGGAGATAGATAGATAGATAGAGATTAGATAGATAGATAGATAGATATGAGATAGATAGATAGATAGATAGAGAGATAGAGAGATAGGAGATGGATAGGAGATGGATAGGAGATAGATAGATAGATAGAGATTAGATAGATAGATAGATAGATATGAGATAGATAGATAGATAGATAGATAGAGAGATAGAGAGATAGAGAGATAGGAGATAGATAGATGGGAGGGAGATAGATAGATAGATAGATAGGAGATAGATAGATAGATAGATAGATAGATAGATAGATAGATAGATAGATAGATAGATAGATAGATAGATAGGAGATAGATAGATAGGAGATAGATAGATAGGAGATAGATATGAGATAGATAGATAGATAGGAGATAGATAGGAGATAGATAGATAGGAGATAGATAGATGGGAGGCAGATAGATAGATAAGAGATAGATAGGAGATAGATAGATAGGAGATAGATAGATAGATAAATAGATAGATAGATAGGAGATAGATATGAGATAGATAGATAGGAGATAGATAGACAGGAGATAGATAGGAGATAGATAGATAGGAGATAGATAGATAGGAGATAGATAGGAGATAGATAGATAGGAGATAGATAGGAGATAGATAGATAGATAGATAGATAGGAGATAGATAGATAGGAGATAGATAGGAGATAGATAGATAGATAGATAGATAGATAGATAGATAGGAGATAGATAGATAGATAGATAAGAGATAGATAGATAGGAGATAGATAGATAGATAGGAGATAGATAGATAGGAGATAGATAGATAGGAGATAGATAGATAGGAGATAGATAGATGGGAGGCAGATAGATAGATAGATAGGAGATAGATAGATAGATAGATAGAGAGAGAGGAGATAGATAGATAGATAGATAGATAGATAGATAGAGAGGAGATAGATAGATATGAAATAGATAGATAGATAGATAGATATGAGACAGATAGATATGAGACAGATAGATAGATAGGAGATAGATAGATAGGAGATAGATAGATAGGAGATAGATAGATGGGAGGCAGATAGATAGATAGATAAGAGATAGATATGAGATAGATAGATAGATAGATAGATAGATAGATAGATAGGAGATAGATAGATATGAAATAGATAGATAGATAGATATGAGACAGATAGATAGATAGGAGATAGATAGATATGAGATAGATAGATAGATATGAGATAGATAGATAGATAGATAGATAGATAGATAGGAGATAGATAGATAGATAGATAGATAGATAGATAGATAGATAGATAGATAGATAGGAGATAACTAGAGAGATAGATAGATATGAGATATATAGAAGATAGAGAGATAGGAGATAGATAGATAGATAGATAGATAGATAGATAGATAGATATGAGATAGATAGATAGATATGAGATAGATAGATATATATGAGATAGATAGATAGATAGATAGATATGAGATAGATAGATAGATATATATGAGATAGATAGATAGATAGATAGATAGATAGACAGGAGATAGATAGATAGATAGATAGGAGGGAGATAGATAGGAGATAGATAGATAGATAGATATGAGATAGATAGGAGATAGATAGATAGATAGATAGGAGATGGATAGGAGATGGATAGGAGATAGATAGATAGATAGATAGATAGAGATTAGATAGATAGATAGATAGATATGAGATAGATAGATAGATAGATAGATAGATAGATAGAGAGATAGGAGATAGATAGATGGGAGGGAGATAGATAGATAGATAGATAGATAGATAGGAGATAGATAGATAGATAGATAGATAGATAGATAGATAGATAGGAGATAGATAGATAGGAGATAGATAGATAGGAGATAGATAGATAGATAGATAGATAGATAGATAGATAGATAGATAGATAGATAGATAGATAGGAGATAGATATGAGATAGATAGATAGATAGGAGATAGATAGATAGGAGATAGATAGATGGGAGGCAGATAGATAGATAAGAGATAGATAGGAGATAGATAGATAGGAGATAGATAGATAGGAGATAGATAGATAGATAGATAGATAGATAGATAGGAGATAGATATGAGATAGATAGATAGGAGATAGATAGATAGGAGATAGATAGGAGATAGATAGATAGGAGATAGATAGATAGGAGATAGATAGGAGATAGAGAGATAGGAGATAGATAGATAGATAGATAGATAGATAGATAGATAGATAGATAGATAGATAGATAGGAGATGGATAGGAGATGGATAGGAGATAGATAGATAGATAGAGATTAGATAGATAGATAGATAGATAGATAGATAGATAGATAGATAGATAGATATGAGATAGATAGATAGATAGATAGATAGATAGAGAGATAGAGAGATAGGAGATAGATAGATGGGAGGGAGATAGATAGATAGATAGATAGGAGATAGATAGATAGATAGATAGATAGATAGGAGATAGATAGATAGATAGATAGATAGATAGATAGATAGATAGATAGATAGGAGATAGATAGATAGGAGATAGATATGAGATAGATAGATAGATAGGAGATAGATAGGAGATAGATAGATAGGAGATAGATAGATGGGAGGCAGATAGATAGATAAGAGATAGATAGGAGATAGATAGATAGGAGATAGATAGATAGATAGATAGATAGATAGATAGATAGATAGATAGATAGATAGATAGATAGGAGATAGATATGAGATAGATAGATAGATAGGAGATAGATAGGAGATAGATAGATAGGAGATAGATAGATGGGAGGCAGATAGATAGATAAGAGATAGATAGGAGATAGATAGATAGGAGATAGATAGATAGGAGATAAATAGATAGATAGATAGATAGATAGATAGATAGATAGATAGATAGGAGATAGATATGAGATAGATAGATAGGAGATAGATAGATAGGAGATAGATAGGAGATAGATAGATAGGAGATAGATAGATAGGAGATAGATAGGAGATAGAGAGATAGGAGATAGATAGATAGATAGATAGATAGATAGATAGATAGATAGATAGGAGATGGATAGGAGATGGATAGGAGATAGATAGATAGATAGAGATTAGATAGATAGATAGATAGATAGATAGATAGATATGAGATAGATAGATAGATAGATAGATAGATAGAGAGATAGAGAGATAGGAGATAGATAGATGGGAGGGAGATAGATAGATAGATAGATAGGAGATAGATAGATAGATAGATAGATAGGAGATAGATAGATAGATAGGAGATAGATAGATAGATAGATAGATAGATAGATAGATAGATAGATAGGAGATAGATAGATAGGAGATAGATATGAGATAGATAGATAGATAGGAGATAGATAGGAGATAGATAGATAGGAGATAGATAGATGGGAGGCAGATAGATAGATAAGAGATAGATAGGAGATAGATAGATAGGAGATAGATAGATAGATAGATAGATAGATAGATAGATAGATAGATAGATAGATAGATAGATAGATAGGAGATAGATATGAGATAGATAGATAGGAGATAGATAGATAGGAGATAGATAGGAGATAGATAGATAGGAGATAGATAGGAGATAGATAGATAGATAGATAGATAGATAGATAGATAGATAGATAGATAGATAGGAGATAGATAGATAGATAGATAGATAGGAGATAGATAGATAGGAGATAGATAGATAGATAGGAGCTAGATAGATAGGAGATAGATAGATAGGAGATAGATAGATAGGAGATAGATAGATGGGAGGCAGATAGATAGATAGATAGATAAGAGATAGATAGGAGATAGATAGATAGATAGATAGATAGAGAGAGAGGAGATAGATAGATAGATAGATAGATAGGAGATAGATAGATATGAAATAGATAGATAGATAGATATGAGACAGATAGATATGAGACAGATAGATAGATAGGAGATAGATAGATAGGAGATAGATAGATAGGAGATAGATAGATGGGAGGCAGATAGATAGATAGATAGATAAGAGATAGCTATGAGATAGATAGATAGATAGATAGATAGGAGATAGATAGATATGAAATAGATAGATAGATAGATATGAGACAGATAGATAGATAGGAGATAGATAGATATGAGATAGATAGATAGATATGAGATAGATAGATAGATAGATAGATAGATAGATAGATAGATAGATAGATAGATAGGAGATAGATAGATAGATAGATAGATAGATAGATAGATAGATAGATAGATAGGAGATAACTAGAGAGATAGATAGATATGAGATATATAGAAGATAGAGAGATAGGAGATAGATAGATAGATAGATAGATAGATAGATATGAGATAGATAGATAGATATGAGATAGATAGATATATATGAGATAGATAGATAGATAGATAGATAGATAGATAGATAGATAGGAGATAGATAGATAGATATATATGAGATAGATAGATAGATAGACAGGAGATAGATAGATAGATAGATAGATAGATAGGAGGGAGATAGATAGGAGATAGATAGATAGATATGAGATAGATAGGAGATAGATAGATAGATAGATAGGAGATGGATAGGAGATGGATAGGAGATAGATAGATAGATAGATAGATAGATAGAGATTAGATAGATAGATAGATAGATAGATAGAGATTAGATAGATAGATATGAGATAGATAGATAGATAGAGAGATAGGAGATAGATAGATGGGAGGGAGATAGATAGATAGATAGATAGGAGATAGATAGATAGATAGATAGATAGATAGATAGATAGATAGATAGATAGATAGATAGATAGATAGGAGATAGATAGATAGGAGATAGATAGGAGATAGATAGATAGGAGATAGATAGATAGATAGATAGATAGATAGATAGATAGATAGGAGATAGATATGAGATAGATAGATAGATAGATAGGAGATAGATAGGAGATAGATAGATAGGAGATAGATAGATGGGAGGCAGATAGATAGATAAGAGATAGATAGGAGATAGATAGATAGGAGATAGATAGATAGGAGATAGATAGATAGATAGATAGATATGAGATAGATAGATAGGAGATAGATAGATAGGAGATAGATAGATAGGAGATAGATAGGAGATAGATAGATAGGAGATAGATAGATAGGAGATAGATAGATAGGAGATAGATAGGAGATAGATAGATAGGAGATAGATAGATAGATAGGAGATAGATAGATGGGAGGCAGATAGATAGATAAGAGATAGATAGGAGATAGATAGATAGGAGATAGATAGATAGATAGATAGATAGGAGATAGATAGATAGATAGGAGATAGATAGATAGGAGATAGATAGATGGGAGGCAGATAGATAGATAGATAAGAGATAGATAGGAGATAGATAGATAGATAGATAGATAGATAGATAGATGGAGAGGAGATAGATAGATATGAAATAGATAGATAGATAGATATGAGACAGATAGATAGATAGGAGATAGATAGATAGGAGATAGATAGATAGGAGATAGATAGATGGGAGGCAGATAGATAGATAGATAAGAGATAGATATGAGATAGATAGATAGATAGAGAGGAGATAGATAGATATGAAATAGATAGATAGATAGATATGAGACAGATAGATATGAGAGAGATAGATAGATATGAGACTGATAGATAGATAGGAGATAGATATAGATAGATATGTGATATGATGATATTATTCAAGTGTCATCCGTCTTATGATGTCAACTTGCTGCCGCTCTGGACTAGAGGAAAGTTGGGTTGAACTTTTGAACATTCATCCCCCCCCCCCCCCCCCCATTCACATCTGCAGTGAACCTTGAGGTACATTTATCTCAGGAAGTCCTTGATCATGATGGCAATAAAGTTAGCTAGTGACTGGGTGATTAATTACCCCTGCCTGTGAGGTTTGACACCTCTGGTATTTCTTGTAGTCCTAGTGTCCTTATCAAAGGAGACTTTAATATTGGGGATTATGGGGCTCCCAAAGGCCCCAGCCCGAGGTCAGGTACATTTTCAGAGCCGGGAGGACACTGTGAATCTGGCGCAGTTACTTCCATTGCTGTGCGAGCCCCAAATCCCTCAGAATTACCTATAGGCATAGTCAATCATCTCTTCCCTATCATGCTTAGTATCTATTGGTGAATAGTAAACATATTGGTCATATCTTCCCTAATGGAGCACCTCCCGGGGAAATATGGACGGATTATTAAATCAGGGTTTCCTATAGATGGTCCACACATATACTCAACCCACCCTTGATGGTGTCAGAAGACGGTAGGTGGGGTGTGGTTCTGTGGAGTCCCTTACCCAAGTCATCAGATCCAAAGGGTGACTCCGAGTGTCAGCTGATCATCTTATGGTGATACTCCTTGCATATCAGGACAATAGGAAGCATTGTAGACGGGTGCTTTCTCTTATTTTGTCCCTTTGTTTTTGTACTGTTTTGTGTCCTTGTAGCTCCTTATCCCTTATATAAATCATCTCTTGTATAGTTTCATCTCAGCACTGAAACCTCTTGTGTATAATAAAGGTTTATACTTCACTAGTCTGCCTGAACGCTTTAAGGGATTCATAACTCAGAAGATTGGATCAATATTCCCTCATCCGGGTTCTAGCTAGCTGGTGGTGGCAGCGAGTGCGTGCGGGTATTGTGGAGCGCTGGACGCGTTGGACTGGATCAGGGGGCATTGGAGCTTTTGTTCTGCATGCGTGCAGAAGCATGGGAAAACTGCGTCCTAATCCACCTGTATACTAACGACTCTCGTGCTTGCAACCCCACTACAGCGATCAATCAAGGCTCTGCCGTGACCAGTGGTCGTAGCAGTGAGCACTGGAATTAGCCGATCCGTGACCAACTGGTCCTAGTGGTTGGATATTTAAAGAGTTATTGTGCATTTTAAGTAATTATTCCTTGCATTAGAAGCTAGCAATTCCCTTGTGAGAATTACTGCAGCTTTTCAAGGACAGACTTATTTGTGTACAGACATACAGTATCCCCAAAAGGTCCACCTCATTCTTCTTGTTTTTCTTTTATATCTTTTGTTTGGAAAGCAACTGTGGAGATAACAGCTGCTTGTCGGATGGAGAAGAAGGAGGTGCTGATGACCCGCTCTTTGGAAAGAGGTCTGGATGGGATCAAGACAAAAGAACAGCTGATCGAGTTGTTAGTAGAGTAGAGCACCAACTCTTTGCGGATCGTGTCTGAGGGACTGATGCCTCCCCTGTGAAGCAGGCCATGGGTCAGGTCCCAGGAGATCCAGGCAGCAGCAGGTCTTGGACTTGTCTTGGCTTGGCTACTGCCTTACAGCAATGGACCTAGGACTTTCTATCACTACATTGGAGAAAATAAGGGACTTAATAATGAAAGAACAGTTCCTAGAGATCTGCTTGGAGGAAGTACAACAGTTTCTCATGGACTGTAAGCCCAAGACTTCAGTTGAAACAGCCGATATTGCTGACAAGTAATTTGCCAACAGGGCAGAGCAGCAAGAGCGTGAAAAGCTTTGACAAGCTGGAGAGAGGTTAAGCTGAAACTTGACTCTTCCAACCCCTCATCCCCAGCCAACAGACTCTCCTTGGGGCCAGCCCCCTCTCGCCCCTCCATGCCGGCTGTGGATTGCCGCAGATGTTTTATTTTTGGAAAAGTTGGTCATCTCAGTGTTACCTGTCATGACAAGAAGAAGAGTGCTCTTTCTTCCAAGACACCCAGGTTTGCTTTGGGTATTTTTATTGTGGGTGGGGTGGTGGGAGAGCCAACACCAACTTGCAACCAGTCACCGTCGGCAAGACCATGACTATGGGATTCTGGGACACTTTCAAATTACCAAAAATACAGCGGCACCACAATTACATCCCCAACAGAGGAGAGCAGGAGAAACTCCACACCGTATTGCACGCTCTGTGCAGAGATCCAGACAACAGGATCCAAAATTAGCAGTCCATATGATGTAATGGCAGAGCAGCAGTTAAGGGATTCAATTCAGCATATACTCATACGAAGATCATAAGATCAAAGCGTTTTATTCAGAGCATAAGCTCCACAGCACTGTGCATGGCGACAAATGGTCACGCCTGTAAGACGCAGAAAGTCTTCCAACCAAATATGATGAAGGCTTCCTATCCAGCTTCACTGGGAAACCAGGAAAGTCTCAGTTGATAGTCCACCATGTGAACACTGGGACCACCCCCGTGTTAGTCAGCCCGCCTACTGAGTTTCCCTGGAGGTGCAGGTGGATATGAAATAAGAGATTGACAAGATGATACATCTGGGGGTCATCCAAAAGTTCCAAATTGCATGGAATTCCCCTGTAGGCCTGGTACCAAAGAAGCAATGGATAACCCCTTTCTGCGTGGATGACAGGAGGTTGAACGTCATCACGTTGTCTGATGCTGATTCGATACCCTGCATAGCAGAGCTATTGGACTGATTGGCAGGTGCCCAATAAATCACTATTATGGATCTGAGTCTGGGGTATTGGCAGATACCCATGACCACAGAAGCAAAGAAAGGTATGCCTTCATCATCACACTTGGACTCTACCAAGGTGGTGCCCTTGCGCATGAAGAATGCTCCGTCACTTTTCAACGCTTGGGAGATCAGCTGCTTAAGAGACTTGGATAATATTGCCATCGTCAGACCCACTTCAGAGGAACACCTGGAGCACCTGCTGTGGGTGCTCATGCAGATCTAGGATGCAGGTCTGACCATCAAGCCTGGAAAGTGCCAGGTCGACATGCTGGAGATGCAGTACATAAAACAACGAGTAGAAGGGGGAACGCTAAAGCCAGCACCCGACCTCGCCCACTCCACCCCAAAACCAAGAACCTGCTGGGTAGGACCATAAGTTCATTCTCCACTACAATGCCCTGGCCTCTCACTGACCTGACCAAGAAAAACTGCCTCAGGTAGCGAACTGGACCACTAATTGTGAACATTCCTTTGTGGCCCTGATGGCTGCTCTGTCCAGTGTTCCGGTTCTGCAGGTACCAGACTTTGACAGGAGGTTTGTAGTGCAGACCAACACTAAAGCCTGGGTGCTGTTCTAAGCCAGGTAAACTGTCAGGATTCGTATCTGCAATCTCCTGCACTCTGAGTGGCAGCCCTTCAAACTGAGCTATTTCGGCATGCTGAATGGCTCCCTTTGATTGCTAGTCCCGTGTTCCTTGCCTTTGTCTTCTGTTCCTTGTTCCTGGTTCCGTGTCTTCCCTGTCTAGTCCACCCCATGTCTTGTTCCTTCTCCAATTAGTCCTCCATATAAATCTGACCCTGTTACCTCCTTCCTTGTGTGTTTATTGTGCTTTGTGCCTATAAGCAAGCTTCCTACCTGCCTCTCTACCAACTGATCATCCTCCTGTATTACCAGACCTCGGCTTCATCCTGACTATTCTGCTGCCTAAACCCATTGTCCCACACCACCATCTTGGGAACCAGACCTCGGCTACCTTCTGACTATTCGTCTGCTTAAACCCTCTGTGCTGTGCCACCATTCTTTGTACCAGACCTCGGCTACTCCTTAACTACGATATCTTCCAGTAAATGGCTACAGCACGAAATTCCATTCCTGTGCTAGACTCGTGACAGAATAAACACGCCCAAACACGGAGTCTGTTGTAGCCACGTTACAAAAACAAGTTGTGAAGTTACAAGAGTTCTGCACCACGTAACAGCGAAGGGTTTGGCCTCAGAAAAAGAGGTAAATATAAAACACAGGGCTGCCAGGTGAGTGTTTTCACTCGCTTTCGCAGCGCAAGAAATAAAAACGCCAGTGGGTGTGAGCCCCAAGAGGTGTGAGCGGCGCCCTGCACCCTCTTCAGATTGCAGCATCCCTGCCACCAGAGCTCATTGCAAGGTCCCATCCACTGCCTCTATCAGCCATTCTGTGGCGCCTAAGGTTAAGGCCACTCTCACACTGGGCACTTTTTACCACGATTAGTGCAGAATCCCCGGTGCCACGCTAACCACGGTACAACTTGATTTCAATGGGGCCAGGGCTTGAACATGATGTGTCTACCGCCACAATTTTTGAGCGCTGTCTGCTCTATTTTTGTGTGTTTTTTAATGCAACTCCATCACCCATCACAATGATAGGGTGCGTTAAAAAGCACTGTCATATGCTGTACCATGCGTTCAAAAATGCTGCTCAAAATTGCAGTAAAATGCCACGATTTCGAGCGGTGTTTTCTGAACGCATGTGTGAGAGCGGCCTAAGTTACGAAAATGCAGACAACAATATCTGCTTTCACCACAAGAGGGAGCTTCAACACAACCAAAGACTTTTACTAAGAGAAGTGAATGGAGCAATTGGACTATATGGAGAACTTTCCAGAAGGAGTGCTGAATGGTTGTGGGACCCCATGTGATACAATGAGGAAGGGCCAGCAGCCATCTTGGATTTGCGATGCAGCTAAGAATTGAGTGTGTGAAAAGAAGTCTGGCGCCGAGGGGTGAGAGTGCATGCTGGGGAGCAGGGACTAAAAAGACTGCTGAATGTAGGACCGGTGGGACCACTGCAGGACCCTGCAGCAGAGAGCAACCCTCCCTTTCGCAGCTGCCGAATACTGAAGCTGCCGTACTGACATTCAGGAGTGAATGGACAGTGAAGAGATGCCGGTGCCTGTAAATGTACAAATTCCCCCCTGATCGTTGTGAGTAAGGCCCCTAGCGGGGTGCGGGGGCCGCTGAGAGCAGCTGGCATGTTAGCGTGCGAGGTGGTAAGGCTCTTGCAGAGGCGCCAAGAAGTAGTGTGGTCAGCACAAGTCATGTACCACAGTTGGCTGTTTTGATGTACATTGGCTCCTCCACGGCACGAGGCTCTGCTGACAGTGAGCGCTGCGGACCTCCTGCAGTCAACGAGGCTGTGCTGTTAGTGCGCGCTGCGGACCGCCTGCGGTCTATGAGGCTGTGCTGACGGTGCACGCTGCGGACCTCCTGCAGTCAATGAGGCTCTGCTGTTAGTGCGCGCTGCGGACCGCCTGCGGTCTATGAGGCTGTGCTGACGGTGCACGCTGCGGACCTCCTGCAGTCAATGAGGCTCTGCTGTTAGTGCGCGCTGCGGACCGCCTGCGGTCTATGAGGCTGTGCTGACGGTGCACGCTGCGGACCTCCTGCGGTCTATGAGGCTGTGCTGACGGTGAGCGCTGCGGACCTCCTGCAGTCAATGAGGCTCTGCTGTCAGTGCGTGCTGCGGACCGCCTGCGGTCTATGAGGCTGTGCTGACGGTGCACGCTGCGGACCTCCTGCAGTCAATGAGGCTCTGCTGTCAGTGCGCGCTGCGGACCGCCTGCGATCTATGAGGCTGTGCTGACGGTGCATGCTGCGGACCACCTGCGGTCTATGAGGCTGTGCTGACGGTGAGCGCTGCGGACCTCCTGCAGTCAATGAGGCTCTGCTGTCAGTGCGTGCTGCGGACCGCCTGCGGTCTATGAGGCTGTGCTGACGGTGCACGCTGCGGACCTCCTGCAGTCAATGAGGCTCTGCTGTCAGTGCACGCTGCGGACCTCCTGCGGTCCATGGGGCTCTGCTGACGGTGAGCGCTGCGGACCTCCTGCAGTCAATGAGGCTCTGCTGTCAGTGCGTGCTGCGGACCGCCTGCGGTCTATGAGGCTGTGCTGACGGTGCACGCTGCGGACCTCCTGCAGTCAATGAGGCTCTGCTGTCAGTGCACGCTGCGGACCTCCTGCGCTCCATGGGGCTCTGCTGACGGTGCACGCTGCGGACCTCCTGCGCTCCATGGGGCTCTGCTGACGGTGCACGCTGCGGACCTCCTGCGCTCCATGGGGCTCTGCTGACGGTGCACGCTGCACTGCTCCTTCCCTAGAAATTAGCACCGACTACATGAATGGCAGAAGCCGAGGAGATAAGGACTCCTAATTCTTCCTCGCTTTAGTATTAATCAAACAAGCAGAACGCAGCTGAATGGTGAGGCCGCCGCTGATTTATGGGGAAGGACAGAAGCCGAACATGAATAATGATCAGACCCCGATTGTAGAAGCGACGGTGGAGCTGCACCGCCCCTTGCAGAATGGAAGTAATTGCAATTATTTAATATTAAAGAAATTGCTCAGTTGAGCCGTGTAGTAACTTGTAAAGGTCAGACAAGTCCGAGTCAGCTCTGATGGATGGATAACCAGAGCACCCGAAATCTATTGTATCCCCTGTACCTCCTATACGGACACATTAATTAGCATCAGACTAACACCAAGAACTGACCTTTCACACAATGAGAACATTTGTATCAACTAGTCTGACCGCTGTGAAAGCTGTGAATTAATACCAAGGTTTAGAGCACAAGAACAGAACTCCTCAATGGTAGAATCAAGGCCAAAATGATTGTCAATTAATGATATAACCTTCATTAAAAAACTGCCTAAATGTAATTTATACGCAAAAAAGTAAAGTCACCTTGTAAAAACATTGAATAAATGATCTTCTATTATCCTCCAGAGCTGCACTCACTATTCTGCTGGTGGGATCACTGTGTACATATATTACTTATCCTGTACTGATCCTGAGTTACATCCTGTATTATACTTCAGAGCTGCACTCACTATTCTGCTGGTGGAGTCACTGTGTACATACATTACTTATCCTGTACTGACCCTGAGTTACATCCTATATTATACCCCAGAGCTGCACTCACTATTCTGCTGGTGGGGTCACTGTGTACATACATTACTTATCCTGTACTGATCCTGAGTTACATCCTGTATTATACCCCAGAGCTGCACTCACTATTCTGCTGGTGGAGTCACTGTGTACATACATTACTTATCCTGTACTGATCCTGAGTTACATCCTGTATTATACCCCAGAGCTGCACTCACTATTCTGCTGGTGGGGTCACTGTGTACATACATTACTGATCCTGAGTTACATCCTGTATTATACCCCAGAGCTGCACTCACTATTCTGCTGGTGGGGTCACTGTGTACATACATTACTTATCCTGTACTGATCCTGAGTTACATCCTGTATTATACCCAAGAGCTGCGCTCACTATTCTGCTGGTGGAGTCACTGTGTACATACATTACTTATCCTGTACTGCTCCTGAGTTACATCCTGTATTATACACCAGAGCTGCACTCACTATTCTGCTGGTGGAGTCACTGTGTACATACATTACTTATCCTGTACTGATCCTGAGTTACATCCCGTATTATACCTCAGAGCTGCACTCACTATTCTGCTGGTGGAGTCACTGTGTACATACATTACTTATCCTGTACTGATCCTGAGTTACATCCCATATTATACCCCAGAGCTGCACTCACTATTCTGCTGGTGGAGTCACTGTGTACATACATTACTTATCCTGTACTGCTCCTGAATTACATCCTGTATTATACCCCAGAGCTGCACTCACTATTCTGCTGGTGGAGTCACTGTGTACATACATTACTTATCCTGTACCAATCCTGAGTTACATCCTGTATTATACTCCAGAGCTGCACTCACTATTCTGCTGGTGGAGTCACTGTGTACATACATTACTTATCCTGTACTGATCCTGAGTTACATTCTGTATTATACTCCAGAGCTGCACTCACTATTCTGCTGGAGTCACTGTGTACATACATTACTTATCCTGTACTGATCCTGAGTTACATCCTGTAGATCTTTTATTAGAAAAGTATAAAACACAACCAAACATTAACAATAACACAACTGTATACAACAAGATGAGGCCCTCCCCTCTGGTCCATGACCCATCAACAAAAGAAAAGTCACTTTATACCCATTCCCCCTCCCCCCACTGCACACTCACACAGCCACTCATACTCAATATATAACAAAAATACTTAAAAGAGCATATCACTACAGAAAACTAGAACTACAGGTCCAGCCGAACCCCCTGAAACCACACAAATGAAATGAAATAGCGTTAAACAATAACAGAAATAACTAACCAAACCAAACTAACATAAAGACTGAGCCAACCGGCATATAACCAAACCATCCTAACATAGAGACTGAGCCAACCGGCATATAACCAAACCATCCTAACATAAAGACTGAGCCAACCGGCATATAACCAAACCATCCTAACATAAAGACTGAGCCAACCGGCATATAACCAAACCATCCTAACATAAAGACTGAGCCAACCGGCATATAACCAAACCATCCTAACATAAAGACTGAGCCAACCGGCATATAACCAAACCATCCTAACATAAAGACTGAGCCAACCGGCATATAACCAAACCATCCTAACATAGAGACTGAGCCAACCGGCATATAACCAAACCATCCTAACATAAAGACTGAGCCAACCGGCATATAACCAAACCATCCTAACATAAAGACTGAGCCAACCGGCATATAACCAAACCAAACTAACATAAAGACTGAGCCAACCGGCATATAACCAAACCATCCTAACATAAAGACTGAGCCAACCGGCATATAACCAAACCATCCTAACATAAAGACTGAGCCAACCGGCATATAACCAAACCATCCTAACATAAAGACTGAGCCAACCGGCATATAACCAAACCATCCTAACATAAAGACTGAGCCAACCGGCATATAACCAAACCATCCTAACATAAAGACTGAGCCAACCGGCATATAACCAAACCATCCTAACATAAAGACTGAGCCAACCGGCATATAACCAAACCATCCTAACATAAAGACTGAGCCAACCGGCATATAACCAAACCATCCTAACATAAAGACTGAGCCAACCGGCATATAACCAAACCATACTAACATAAAGACTGAGCCAACCGGCATATAACCAAACCATCCTAACATAAAGACTGAGCCAACCGGCATATAACCAAACCATCCTAACATAAAGACTGAGCCAACCGGCATATAACCAAACCATTCTAACATAAAGACTGAGCCAACCGGCATATAACCAAACCATACTAACATAAAGACTGAGCCAACCGGCATATAACCAAACCATACTAACATAAAGACTGAGCCAACCGGCATATAACCAAACCATCCTAACATAAAGACTGAGCCAACCGGCATATAACCAAACCATCCTAACATAAAGACTGAGCCAACCGGCATAAAACCAAACCATCCTAACATAAAGACTGAGCCAACCGGCATATAACCAAACCATCCTAACATAAAGACTGAGCCAACCGGCATATAACCAAACCATCCTAACATAAAGACTGAGCCAACCGGCATATAACTAAACAAAAAATTTTTTTGTTTTTGTTTTTTTTGGGTCCCCAGTGCAGCTTGGGGGCCATGCCTGCTCCACCAGTCCGTGCCCAGAGTTCAAAGTTCAGAACGTGCCAAGCCACACCAGGGTTTTTTTTTTTTTGTTTTTTTTTATGTACACATTATACCACAAAACCACACTTTTCCCAGCCGCAGCCTGGGGGCCATGCCCACTCCACCAGTCCATGCCCAGAGTTTTATGTTTAGGACGTGCCAGGCTACGGCTCAAGGCGTGAACCCCACTCCCCCCAACTCCCCACCCAACCTACCTACCACCCAAAATGTGAATGTGAATACATACAATATATACAAAACCATAATAAACTATACACCGACATACACCAATATACATACTATACAATATTCATACAACCCGAAAGCCTAAGGTCGGCTCACCTGCAGCCCTACTTCTTTTCATTTTGCCCAAACCAAAACAAAAGGCTTCATGGTGCACTCACAGACCCCCACCGGTATTGGAGGTGATAAACCGGGCACATACACGGTAATACCCTTTCCCTTCTTTTTTTAAAAAGGTCTCCCTAATCTTTCCCTAATTTGCCCTAGACTGTCCTTAGTCTGCCCCTCAGTCTGACCCTTCATAGAAAACTGTCCCTGCCCTATCCCTCCTCTCTCCCTATCCTGTCCCTCCTCTCTCCCTACTCTGCCCCTAGTAAATTAAGAAAAGACTGTCCCTAACGAAATACAAGCCCTCTCCATAGGAGAGAAGCCTTAGATGTGCCCAGCCTCTCATACTCCAAAGAACGTACCTTCACCAGGTCACCCAGGATGTTCCTACATACCGTATCCACGGGGAGAACTTTCAGCTCCGTCGAGATTAGACACCGTGCACTCCAGATGTGGAACCTGACCACTAGGCTAACTAGGAATAAAGTGCAGCGGTCCCTGCCACCAAGACCTCTGAAGGCTCCATAAGCCCACTCCGCATAGGAGAGGTGTGCCAGCTGAGGCCAGCCTATGGAGACCCCTACCCGTTGGTATACCTCTGTATTAAAGGGGCACTGAAGCAGGAAATGCTCCATGCTTTCCAGCACGTCGCTGCACTCTTGACAGGGGCAACCCCTGTCAATCAGAGGCCTGCTCTTCAAGTTACCCCTTACATACAGTCTCCCGTGAAAGCAGCGCCAAGCCAAGTCCCAAAACTTCAAGGGGACCCGGGTTGAATTCAGTAAACGTAACCCTCCCTCCAGGTCCCGACTTGGGCAGTCCTTGAGCGCCAGGGGCTTCCGGAAATGGGTCAACAGGACTCTTTCATCGAGGAGCCTCCTCGTCAGAGTCCTGATCTCCCACAACCCCAGACCCCACCGACGTATCACCTTCAGAACCAAGGTAGCGTAAGCCGGGAGATGTCCGTGCTGCGTGCGAAGGTCCTTCACTCGCCCTCCAGTCTCCCATTCCTGAAAGAAGGGCCGAAACCATCCCCTGCAGGGGTAGACCCACGGAGGAGCCCTCTCCTGCCAGAGGTTGCCTATGTTGATCTTAAAAAAGGTGTCTACAAGAAACACCACAGGGTTGAGCATAGACAACCCCCCTAGTCTCCTCGTGCGGTATGTAACATGTCTCCTGATCAGGTTCAACCTGTTCCCCCACAACATTAGGAAGAACAGGTTGTAGACCCGGGTCCAGAGAGGCTCTGGCAAAATGCATACGCTGCCCAGGTAGATGAATAAAGGGAGCAGGTATGTTTTGATCAAGCTAACTCTTTCCCGAAGGGTCAAAGACCAACCCTTCCACTGATTTACCTTCTGAGTGGCACCATCCAGCCTGTCTACCCAATTTTGCATGGGGTAATCCCCCTGGCCAAATTTGATGCCAAGAACTTTTGCTGAAGTCTGGGGCACCGGAAGAGTGTCCGGGAGATCAAACACAGGATCCCCCCTTCCTAACCAGAGACTTTCACACTTATCCCAGTTGACTCTGGACCTGGATGCCTCCGAGTAGCCATCCACCTCTGATACCACAAACTCTGCCTCCTCCCTTGAGGATACGAAGAGCATGACATCATCGGCGTACGCCTCTGCCCTCAGGGTAGCCTCCGGCACCGCCCGGTCCATCCCGACCCCTGCTATAGGTCCACGATCAACCCTCCTAAGGAAGGGATCTATCGCAAACACATACAACAGGGGACTTAGAGGACAGCCCTGATGGACGCCAGACCCCACCTCAAAAGGGCGGCCAAGCCAGCCATTCACCAGCGGGAAAGTCTCAGCCCCTGCATACAATGTTCGCAGCCAATCAACAAACCCCACTGGCAGGCCGTATCTCAGAAGGACTGACCAGAGGTACTCATGATTAACCCGATCAAACGCTTTGGCCTGATCCAAGAACAGCAAGTACCCCTCCCAGTGACCAGCTCTACCCTGCTCCACTGCCTCCCGGACACCGAGAACAGCACTAAAGATGCTACGGCCTGGAACAGATCAATGCTGGGCCCCCGGGAGGAGCCGGGGTGCAAACTTGACCAACCGATTAAACAGCACTTTTGCCAGAACCTTCCTGTCCGTATTGAGAAGCGCTATGGGACGCCAGTTCTCAATACGGCTCTAGTCTTTACCCTTTGACAGAAGGATCAAAGCTGACCTCCTCATTGACTTTGGCAGAGTGCCCGAGGAAAGACACTCATTGAATACCTCCGTCAAGAGGGGACTCAAGAGGTCCTTGAAGGTCTTATAATACTCGGACGTTAGTCCATCCGGTCCTGGCGACTTTTTGAGCCGGAGCCCATCAATCGCCAGTTC
Source organism: Eleutherodactylus coqui (assembly GCF_035609145.1). NCBI lineage: Eukaryota > Metazoa > Chordata > Amphibia > Anura > Eleutherodactylidae > Eleutherodactylus > Eleutherodactylus coqui. Next base: position 174,683,770 of record NC_089845.1, read on the forward strand.
AACTTCCTCTATTTTGATCTCTTTTGTCAAAACATCAAGACAGGTGTCTACCCCCGGCTCAGGGACAGTTTCAGCCAGGAAAGCCGACATCACTTCCGAATCTAGATCCCTCTTTCCCAAGAGTTGCGAGTAGTAGGATCTGACGACCTCCAGAATCCCTGATCTGGATCGATTCAGGGATCCTGTACTATCGATCAGTCCAGTGACCACTTTACTATTCACTGACATCCTACAGTTTCTGTAAGGGTCGGGCGAGCGGTACTTCCCGAAATCCCTCTCAAAAACCAAGGATGCGTGTCTATCGTACTGGCACTTCTTGAGCAAAGATTTCACTCTGGATATCTCCTCGCGTCTACCTCCAGTCGAAACGAGATGTTCGAGTTTCCTCCTCAGGCCGTTGTACAGGCGGTACCTGTCCAGGCATCTGAGGTTGGATAGCTCTCGGAAGAACCTCGCCGCCCTCCTCTTGAACATCTCCCACCACTCTGACTTACTGCTACAAAGATCCAGTAATGGTACCTGGCTCTGCAGAAAATCCTCAAAGGACTGTCTTATCTCTGCTTCCTCCAGGAGTGATGAATTCAGTCTCCAAAAACCTCTGCCCATCCGGGGGGTCTCTGCAACATTCAGAGAAAACAAAATTAGACAGTGGTCGGAGAATTCCACCTCAACAACGGACACTGGTGAAGAGATGGCTTCCTCCTTCAAATAAAACCTGTCTATTCTAGACCTGCTCTGACCTCTATAATAGGTGAACCCCTCGTGGCCTGGGGTGTGCCGGGTGTGGGCATCCACCAGGCGAGCTTTGCTAGCTATGCTATTAAGTGCGACACTGTCAAAAGTCAACCGCCTGTCTCCAGAGCCTCCCCTATCGCGGGCTCTCGTGACTGCATTAAAGTCAACTCCAAAGACAACTTGGCGGCTGGTAAAAAGGTAGGGCTTGATCCTCATAAAGAGACTCTTCCTGTCCTTTTTTGACTGGGGACCGTAGATGTTGACAAGTCTTAATTCTTGTCCCTTCATTAGGACATCTTAGATCAGGCACCTTCCCATTTCTAATTCAATAACTCATAAGCATTCGACCGCTGTGGTAAAAAGTACCGCCACTCCGCTATACGGCTCAGCCGCAAGAGACCAGTAGGATGGCCCGGACCTCCGCTGCCTTTTTGCCTTATGTATGGCTGCCAAATCGGACAGCCTGGTCTCCTGCAAAAATAAAATGTCAGCTTCAACGCGGCCGAGAAAATCAAAGGCCGCAAATCTAGCCGTATCTGACTTAATGCTGGCAACGTTAATTGATGCCAGAGTCAGCGGAGTGGGTGCCGCCATCAGGAGTGATTAAATTAGACGGCTTTCTTCCTCACACCCGCTTCCTCGGGGTCAGAGGAAAGCCCCTTGCCTCTTTTTTTAGACACAGATGTGTCCATAGCAAGGGATCCCCCAACCCCATCGTCCTTGTTTCCAGGTTCCAGAGTAGCCCCCACCCCGGAAAGAACTATGCCTTCTTGAGGAGGAGACTCAGCACCCCCTGTTTACCCTTTCCTTTCCCTAGAAACCTTGCCCTCTGCCTCCCCCTCAGAAGAGGAGGAAGAGATGTCTTGAAGGGCCTCTGAAACTATTGGAGAGTCCAATTGGAGGTGAGCAGGCTTTTCCTTCCAGTACTTGGCCCAGGGTGGGAGAAGATCTTGAATCCCCCCTTCGTTTTCTCCTTGTGGCACCTAGCTTACGCCTTTTCTCTAACCACCTCTTGCCTTCCTTTTATAGTGGGAGGAATATGCAGAGTTTGTCCCCTCCCTCTGGATCCTCCTGTCCTCCTCATCTAGCTCGCTGTCCATCAAAGCCTCAGCCGTAAGATTTGCTTCTGGAACAGGGGCAACCATTTACCCACCTGCTGTGGGCGTTCCCATCAGCTCCCTGCTCCGTCTGCGTTTCTCCTGATGCCTCTGCTCAGCAGGCGTCTTTTGCCGGTTCTTCCCTGGCTCCTGAGCTCCCCCACCTCTGCTGGTACCCTGATCCCCAGAGGCCACAAAATGACCCCCATCTGTAGGAGCTGAGACCGCATTGGCAAAGGAGCGCGGACAGCGACTAAATGGGTGACCGAGGTCACCACACAGGTTACACACCTAATCTCCGTACAGGAGGCGGCTAGATGACCAACACCCCACACATAGCGCACTTCAAGGTCTTACAAGCAGCGCTCAGCTGCAAGAGGTCACTGAACCTGTGGCAGAGCTTCAGCTGCCCCTGGTAAAAGGCCAGGATACGATCTCTGCCGAGGAAGGCTGCAGATGGTATGTGTGCCACTGAGTTTCCTGAACGCTTCAGCTTGACCATGAGCGTCCAGGCCCCGGACCATATGCCGTGCTCATCCCTGTTCTTTTTGGGCATTTATGTCACCTCTCCATACCGACTGAGCCACGTCATGATGTCAAAGCAAGAAAGTGACTCGTTACGAGTCAAAACGGTCACCTTCTTGATCACATTCTGGTGAGACACCACCTGGCTCGTTTTTCACCAGCTTGTAATTCCCCCGGCAGATTTCTAGACCCTCCAGGCGAACAAAACTGATGTCAAACTCAGACGTGCCGTGGGGATGGATCAGGGCAAAGATGTCAACCACCCTGAAGCCCATCTTCAGCAAAAGCTCCACTACTCTCGCCCTCAAGGGGCATGCATTATTGCCTCTCCAACGAAGACAGACCACATTCCTATGACCTGCGTCCTGCCCGGGTTTTGGTAGGGACCATACGGTTTCCCCCCTTTGCTCTCGGAAGGCACCCAAGCCATGTCTCTCTTTCCAGATAGATAGGTCCACCTCTCTTCCTCCAACTGAGATTGTACTCTCCCCCTTCCGTAAAGCCTCCTGGAGACGCTGTTACAAAATGCCCTCCCTAGAGCCTGGAGACAAGGAAGACCCCCTCCCTCTAGCGGCGACACTGGCATAACTTCTACCAGTTGTTGTCGCTACTGGAGCGGTGACTGGACCCTGAGACCCCTCTGGCCTAACCACCTTATCTCCTGAGCCTCCAGATTCCAGTGCCCGAAGGCCCAGCAGCTGCAGAGGAACGAGTACCCTCAGCATTGTCCCTCACATCCACCGCACGCTCTCGCACATCCATCCCCGCATCCATTACTTTTTTTCTGGATCATGAGTCCTGGCTAGAGATGAACGAGCACACTTGTCTGAGCTCATTTGAGTATTAGGGTACTCGAGATGCTCATTACTTGAGACGAACACCACGCGGCACTCGAGTCAATTGCATTTCCTTCCCCGCATGTTTAGCGCCATTTTCTAGCCAATAGACATGCGGGGAAGGCATTACTACTTCCTGCTGTGACGTGCCAGCCCTCTGCCCGCCAACAGCAGTGAGTGGCTGGGCGGATCAGGTGACCGCCGAGTACTTAAACTGGTCCCACCCGCCGCTCGCCTCAGACGCACGCTGGCAGTGGTTAGGGAGAGTGCTGATGCTTATACAGGGAAAGCGTTAGCGTAGGATCCTGTCTTCAAGAACCCCAACGGTCCTTCTTAGGGCTACTCCTCATAGTGTGCATTACTGTTGTGGCTGGCTGGGAGCAGTAGTGCACAAATTTTTATTTAAGCATCTAGGGCTGTGCGGGCCATTTCAGCTATACTGTTCTGTGTGTGCAGTGCATAACGCAGAGTTTAGGGATAGAGCGACTTCTATAGGGAAAGTTTTACAGTCCTGATTCTCTGTGCAAGAATCCCAATGCGCCTTCTTAGGGCTACATCTCACCGTGTGCTTTACAGTTGTGGCTGGCTGGGAGCAGTAGTGCACCAATTTTTGTATTACACATCTAGGCTTGTTCCCAGCCTTTCAGTAATAGCGTTCTCAGCCTGCAGTGCATTACACCGAGGTAATTTAACACAAAACTATTTCAGCTCTGCCACTCTGCAGAGCATCTCACAATACCCTTTTCTTGGGGAAGGGGCAGGGGGGGGGGGGTTGAGATAGTCTTCTCCCACTCCATGCAGCCTCTCTTATCTACAAGTCTCTGTGAGCGGTAAATTACCCCTAGGTATCAGCGGGTTAATTTTTTCAAGTCACAGCATAGAGCCTCCGCTATCTACAAGTCTCTGTGTGCGGTGAATTAAACCACAGTTGTCAGTGCTGTACAGTGGGGTAATTTATTTGGGCCCTGCTCTATTCTTAATCCCCCATGATGAGGAGTAGGGGTAAGGGTCGAGGACACGGACGTCCAAGTGAGGTTGTGGAAACAGGCCGAGTTCCTGGGCGTGGTGAATCACAGTCGGCTGCTGAGGGATTAGGAGAGAGCCACGTTTCTGGGCTCCCCAACTTCATATCACGGCTCCACATAGTAGACCTTTACTACAAACAGAGCAGTGTGAGCAGGTCCTGTCGTGGATGGCAGAAAATGCGTCCAGCAATGTATCGAGCACCCAGTCTTCTACACAGTCCACTACTCCCGGTCTAGGGACTGCAACTCTTAATCCTCTGGCTGCTGCTCCTCCTTCCTCCCAGCCTCCTCACTCCATGAAAATGACAGATTCTAAGCAGGCAGACTCCCAGGAACTGTTCTCGGGTCACTGCCATGAGTGGGAAAAAAATGCTTCCTCTCTCACCTGAGGAGTTTGTCGTGACCGATGCCCAACCTTTGGAAAGTTTCCGGAGTACAGGTGATGAGGCTGGGGACTTCCAGCAACTGTCTCAAGAGCTTTCAGTGGGTGAGGAGGACGACGACGATGAGACACAGTTGTCTATCAGTGTGGTAGTAGCAAGGGCAATAAGTCCGAGGGAGGAGCGCACAGAGACTTCAGTGGAAGAGCTGCTGGACGATGAGGTAACTGACCCCACCTGGTTTGCTAAGCCTACTGAGGACAGGGCTTCAGAGGGGGAGGCAAGTGCAGCACCCTGACAGGTTGGAAGAGGCAGTGGGGTAGTCAGGGGTAGCGGCAGGGCCAGAGCAAAGAATCCTACAACTGTTTCCCAAAGCACCCCCTCGCAGCAAGCCTCCGTGCAGAAGGGTAGGTGTTCAAAGGTGTAGATGTTTTTTAGTGAGAGCACAGCTTGCACCCACACCCTCACCTCCACTGTCCTCGGCCCCATCCAGCAATGTCTCTCAGTGCAGCGTTCAGCTGTCGCTAACACAAGCGTTGAGCGAAAGCGGAAATATGCCGCCACCCACCCGCATGCACAAGCCTTAAACGTGCACATTGCCAAATTAATCAGCCTGAAGATGCTGCCGTACAGGCTTGTGGAAACAGAGCCTTTCAAAAACATGATGGCGGTGGCGGTCCCGCACTACTCGGTCCCCAGTCGCCACTATTTTTCCGGTGTGCTGTCCCTGCCCTACAACACCACGTCTCCCACAATATAAATCGTGCCCTCATCAACGCGGTTACAGGAAGGTCCACTTAACCGTGAACACGTGGATAAGTACTGGTGGGCAGGGCCACTATATCTCCCTGATGGCACATTGGGTGAACTTGGTGGAGGCTGGTACCGAGTCAGAGCCTGGGACCGCTCATGTCCTACCCACACCCAGAATTGCAGGTCCTACCTCGGTGCAGGTATCTGTGGTGTTTTATGCCACCTCCTTCAAACCCTCCTCCTCCATCTCTACCTCTCAATTAAGAAGTCTGAGCACGTTGCCAGCAGTCGGTAGCGAGTGGCGTGGCAGCACAGCGGTGGGCAAGTGTCAGCAAGCCGTGCTGAAACTAATCAGCTTAGGTGACTAGAGGCACACTGCTCCCAAGCTGTTGCAGGGTCTGACAAAGCAGACCGACCTCTGGCTTTCGCCGCTGAGCCTCCTACCGGGCACGGCCGTGTGTGACAATGGCCGTAACCTGGTGGTGGCTCTGCAGCTCGGCAGCCTCACACACGTGCCATGCCATGTCTTCAAACTGGTGGTTCAGCGGTTTCTGAAAAGCTACCCCCACTTGTCTGACCTGCTCGGCAAGGTGCGCCGCGTCTGCGCACATTTCCACAAGTCCACCACGGATGCTGCCACCCTGAGGACCCTGCAACATCGGTTTCCGCTGCCAGAGCACCGACTGCTGTTCGACGTGCCCACGCGCTGGAATTCTACGCTGCACATGTTGGCCAGGCTGTACGAGCAGCGTAGAGCAATAGTGGAATACCAGACGCAACATGGGCAGCGGAGTGGTAGTCAGCCTCTGCAATTCTTTACTGAGGAGTGGGCATGGATGGCAGATATCTGCCAGGTCCTCGGAAACTTTGAGGAGTCTACCCAGATGGTGAGCGGCGATGCGGCCATCATTAGCGTTACCATCCCGCTGCTTTGCCTGCTGAGAAGTTCGCTGCTAAGCATAAAGTCTGATGCTTTGCGATTAGAACAGGAGAACGGGGATGACAGTTTGTCGCTTGACGGCCCAACCACCCTCATGTCCATATCTCACCGTATTCGGGAGGAGGAAGGGGAGGGAGAGGGGGCGGAGGAGGAGAAAGAGACAGCTGGCGACACTGCAGAGCTTTCAGCGTCTTGTCAGAGAGGGTGTTTAGTGCCGCTCGGGGAATCATCACGGATAAGCGTACCCGCCTGTCAACCGACAGTGCCAACATGCTTACACTCATTAAGATGAACAAAGTCTGGATTTCCCTAGACTTCTCTTCTCCACCGGCGGAAAGCAGTGGAACCTAATGATTCTTTTTGCTCCAACAGGAGAAAAATGCGTTCTCTATCGCCACAAAAAAAGGGAGAATTAGCTTTGTCAATCACTCTCGTATATTATTACTCATCCTACACTCATGGTACACCAATGTTTCAGGGGCCGCCTACACTCTTGCTACAGAAATGATACTGGTGTCCGCCTATACTCTTCCTACAGACATGTTACAGGGGTCCGCCTATACCCTTGCTACATAAATGTTACTGCGGTCCGCCTATACATTTGCTACTGAAAGGTTTGAGGGGTCCGCCTATACTCTTCTATATATATAAAATTGAATGTATGTCTGCGTGTCTGTCTGTCTGTCTGTCTGTCTGTTTGTCCTTTATGCGCTACTACACCATTCATCCGATCGCCATGAAACTTTGGGAAGTTGTTGAGTACACTCCTGGGAAGATTACTGGCATAGTACATTTATGCTATGATAAATGGCGCACGTGCGTTCGTCGTCAACAGTTATCCCCCCCCCCCCCATGTAGATCGTTCGATTTCCATCATTGCCACTAATTCTCTCACTTCCTGATGAAATTTGGCATGAGCACTGATTATGTCATAAATATGAAAAGTTTTTGGGTCCCAACTCGATTATTCAATTGTAAGCGCTAAACAATTAGCGTCCAAATTTTACATACGGAATCTAATTCTCTCACTTCCTGATATATATAAATGAATGTCTGTCTGTCTGTTTGTCCTTTATGCATTACTACACCATTCATCCAATTGCCATGACACTTTGGGAAGTTGTTGAGTACACTCCTGGGAAGATTACTGGCATAGTACAACTATCCTACGATAGGTGGCGCCCGTGCGAGCATCGTCGACAGTTATGCCCCCCAGACAAAGATCGTTTGATTTCCATCTCAAGCACAAAAGCAAAAGGCATTACGAGCAACGGGAGGCGTGTTCAACTACAAGATGATACATCCGCTGAACGTATCACTAAACAACTGCTGGATATTGGGAATGCTGAGGTAACATGAAAGCTGCGCTGTGATTGGTTGTTATATATTATACTGCTGAGGTAACATGAAAGCTGTGCTGTGATTGGTTGTTATATATTATACCACTGAGGTAACATGAAAGCTGTGCTGTGATTGGTTGCTATTTCTTATACTGCTGAGGTAACATGAAAGCTGTGCTGTGATTGGTTGCTATATATTATACTGCTGAGGTAACATGAAAGCTGCACTGTGATTGGTTGTTATATATTATACTGAGGTAACATGAAAGCTGTGCTGTGATTGGTTGTTATATATTATACCGCTGAGGTAACATGAAAGCTGTGCTGTGATTGGTTGTTATATATTATACCGCTGAGGTAACATGAAAGCTGCGCTGTGATTGGTTGTTGTATATTATACTGAGGTAACATGAAAGCTGCGCTGTGATTGGTTGTTATATATTATACTGCTGAGGTAACATGAAAGCTCCACTGTGATTGGTTGTTATATATTATACTGCGGTAACATGAAAGCTGTGCTGTGATTGGTTGTTATATATTATACAGAGGTAACATGAAAGCTGCGCTGTGATTGGTTGTTATATATTATACTGAGGTAACATAAAAGCTGTGCTGTGATTGGTTGTTATATATTATACCGCTGAGGTAACATGAAAGCTGCGCTGTGATTGGTTGTTATCTAGATATATAAAAACGAATGTATGTATGTATGTATGTCTGTCTTCGCAGCAACGCATGACGGGTAAGCTAGTGCTACATAAATGTTACTGGGGTCCGCCTATTCACTTGGTACTGAAAGGTTTGAGGGGTTTACCTGTACTCTAGCTACAGGAATGTTACTGGGGTCCGCCTATACCCTTGCTACAGAAATGTTACTGGGGTCCGCCTATACTCTTGCTACAGAAATGTTACTGGGGTCCGCCTATACTCTTGCTACAGAAATGTTACTGGGGTCCGCCTATACTCTTGCTACAGAAATGTTACAGGGGTCCGCCTATACTCTTGCTACAGAAATGTTACTGGGGTCTGCCTATACCTTTGCTACAGAAATGTTACTGGGGTCCGCCTATACACTTGATACTGAAAGGTTTGAGGGGTTCACCTGTACTCTTGCTACAGAAATGTTACTGGGGTCCGCCTCAACACTTGCTTCTGAAAGGTTTGAGGGGTCCATCTATACCAGTGGTGGCGAAGCTATGGCACGCGTGCCAGAGGCGGCACTCACAGCCTTCCCACCTGGCACTCGCTGCCGCCAGCCGCTCATGACATTAGTAAATACCGGCAGGGGTGCCGCAGCTCTCCTGCTGGTATTCCCTCAGCAGCGCTGATCCCAGAGCACACTGTGATGTCAAGGTGCAGCTGGGATCCTCCTCCCACCTCTTCTGACGTCTCCTACTTGGTTTCGCGAAAGGAGGGGAGAAAGTGTCTGGAAGCACGCCACAGTGTGCTCCTGGGATCAGTGGCAGCAACAGCGCCAAGCAGATGAGGTGGGGGGGGGGGGGGATTTGGATCTCAGAGGGGGGTGAGGGGGGGCTATTACTACAGGGGCCACTGTGGGATGTCACTATTACCACTGAGACCACTGTGTGGTGTCACTATTACTACTGGGGGGCCACTATGGGATGTCACTTTTACGGCTGGGGCCACGGTGCAGTGTCACTATTACCGCTGGGGCCGCTGTGCGGGGTCACTATAACCACTAAAGCCGCTCTGAGGGTCACCCTTACTGCTTGGGCCGCTCTGGGGGGGGGGGGGTGTCAATATCACTGCTGGGATATATTTACATGAGGTGGAAATGCTGCAAAATGTCCTCAGCGGAAATTTCTGTGGCAAATTCCACAGCATTTCTGCATCCAAAAGAAGTCAAAATCTGCGCCCAGTCTATTTTGAAACAGCCTTGACCTTTTAAGAACGACGCGGGAAAAATCATACGTTGTGATAAGCCCCGCCCCCTGACATGTTGGCACTTTACAATAAATAAGTGGGTTTTGAGTTGCAGTTTGGGCACTTGGTCTCTAAAAGGTTCACCATCACTGGTCTATACCGTTGCTACATAAATATTTCTGGGGTCCGCCTATACTCTTGCTACAGAAATGTTACAGGGGTCCGCCTATATTCTTGCTACAGAAATGTTTCATGGGTCCTCCTATACTCTTGCTGCAGAAATGTTACTGGGGTCCGCCTATACTCTTGCTACAGAAATGTTACTGGGGTCCGCCTATACACTTGGTACAGAAATGTTACTGGGGTCCACCTATACTCTTGCTACAGAAATGTTATTGGGGTCCGCCTATATTACTGCTACAGAAATGTTACTGGGGTCCGCCAATACTCTTGCTACACAAATGTTACAGGGGTCCACCTATACTCGTGCTACAGAAATGTTATTGGGGTCCGCCTATACTCTTCCTACAGAAATGTTACTGGGGTCTGCCTATACTCTTGCTACACAAATGTTACAGGGGTCCACCTATACTCTTGCTACAGAAATGTTATTGGGGTCCGCCTATACTCTTCCTACAGAAATGTTACTGGGGTCCACCTATACTCTTGCTACAGAGATGTTATTGGGGTCCGCCTATACTCTTGCTACCTAAATGTTATTGGGGTTCGCCTATACTCTTGCTACAGAAATGTTATTGGGGTTCGCCTATACTCTTGCTACAGAAATGTTACTGGGGTCCGTCTATACTCTTGCTACAGAAATGTTACAGGGGTCCGCCTATACTCTTGATACAGAAATGTTACTAGGGGCCACCTATGCTCTTGCTACAGAAATGTTACAGGGGTCCGCCTATACTCTTGCTACATAAATGTTACAGGGGTCCGCCTATACTTTTGCTACAGAAATGTTACTGGGGTCCGCCTATACACTTGGTACTGAAAGGTTGGAAGGGTTTACCTGTACTCTTGCTACGTAAATGTTACTGGGGTCTGAGTATACACTTCCTACTGAAAGGTTTAAGGGGTTCGCCTATACTCTTGCTACAGAAATGTTACTGGGGTCTGCCTATACTGTGGGTGCACAAAGGTTTCCCATTGCGGTGTACAGCTGCCAGACACATACACAGAATGAAGAGTGTGGGGAAACATGGATTTCCCATTGCTATTTAACTCACGGCACCTTGGGTCACACAAGGTGAAGGCTGGGACCGAGCCTGACCCTGGGCCCGCTCACGTACTTCCCACACAGACTATTGCGGGTCCTACCTCGGTCATGGTTTCTCGGCCTTATTATGCCACCTCCTCCTCCTGCCTGGGATCTGGGGATAGATGGTGGGCAATATGTATTTTCTATTGTGTTACCACTGTTATCTGAGACACTGGTTTGGGCCAAACAAAAGGAGCGTTACTGCATTAATAAGACGTTCACAGCTGCACTAGCATCCGAGTCTGCTTGAGGCCCACGATTACTGAGGGAGTGGGCAGAGGCCAAGGTTCTGGGGGGGGGGGGGGAATCAATTGCACCAGGTATGGCCTGGGGAACTTCTTTGTGGTTCATCCAGTCTTTGAAGCGATGAAAGCAACCATAACTGATTTCCCAGCATCCGAGTCCGCTTTATGCCCACCATTACTGAGGGTGTGAGCCGAGGCCGAGGTCCTTGATGGGGTTAAACTGCCTTGTTTGGGCATTCTGATTTCTTTATGTGTAATACCATCTTTGAGTTTCATGGGCTCGCCTATGCTGTGGGTGCACAAAGACTTCCCACGGCGGTGTTTACCTGTCTGGCAGAAATACACTGACTGACTTGGCTAGGGTGCAGATGGCTTTCCCATTGCGGTGTTTTACCTATCTGGCACAAATACACTGACTGACTAGGGCAGAAGTGTGGGCCAAGGTCCTGGGTGGGGTGAAACTCTACCATGTTTGGGCACTCTCTTTTCTTCATGTTTAATACTGTCTTTGAGTTTCATTGGCTCGCCTATGCTGTGGGTGCACAAAGGCTTTCTCATTGCATTGTTCAGCTATCTGACACATACAACGAATGAATTGGGCAGAATGTGGGCGGAGGTCCAGGGCGGGGTGAAACTCTGCCATGTTTGGGCACTCTGATTTCCTTATGTGTAGTATCATGTTTGATTTCCTTGGGCTCGCCTATGCTGTGGGTGCACAAAGACTTCCAAGTGTGGTGTTTTACCTGTCTGGAACAAATACAATGACTCCCTAGGGTAGAAATGTGGACCAAGGCCCTTGGTGGGGTGAAACTCTGCCATGTTTGGGCACTCTGTTTTCCTCATGTGTAATACCATCTTTTAGTTCCTTGGCCTTGCCTATGTTGTGGGTGCACAAAGACTTCCCATGGTGGTGTTTTACCTGTCTGGCACAAATACACTGACTGACTAGGGCAGAAATGTGGGCCCAGGCCAAGGTCCTTGGCGGGGTGAAACACTGCCATTTTTGGGCACTCTGATTTCTTCCTGTGTAATAACATCTTTGTGCACCGACAGCATAGGCGAGCCCAAGGAACTCAAAGACTTCCCATTGCAGTGTTGAGCTATCTGACACCTACACAGAAGGAATTGTGTGGGGATACATGGATTTCCCATTGCTATGTAACCCGCGGCACCTTGGGCCACACAAGGTGGAGGCTGGGACCGAGCCTGACCCTGGGCTTACTCATGTGCTTCCCACACAGAGTATTGCTGCATTGTGGAGATGTGTAGAAGTGCTGGCACCTGAGTCCCCTTTATGCCCACGTTTGCGGCTCCTGACAATTTTGTGACGGAGTTGGCACGGGATTGGAATGATGATCGTACGTCAATTTATCATCAATTCTCAACAGCATTGTGGGCTATCGCCCACACTTTCAAGGAGGGTCGCTGCCTGGCCCTGCCAACGCTCTGCAGTGTGTGCCTCCGGTTCCTCCTCATCCAGTACGCACTTATAAATAGACATGAGGGTGGTGTGGCTATGAAGCGAGCGTGTGGCATGAGGGCAGCTGAACGCTGCGCAGGGAAAACCTTGTGTGCGCTGTGGACGCAGGGTCGTGCGGGGTGGTTGGACAGCAATGCCAACATGTAACCCAGGAAAAGAGGCAGCGGTGTCATCCGCAGGCAGTGATTGTCCTTGGTTGCAGGTAGTGTGGTGCTTAGCTAAGATGTGCCAGCGCGTGTGCCTTGCTAATGAGGGTTTGTGCCAAGTAAATTGTTAGGGGGGGTGACGCCAGGCTCTTGCCCCATTTTGGCTTAATAGTGGGACCTGGGAGTCTCAGATGCAGCCATGCATGCTGCCCCTGCCCTTCCCTTTCCGTTTCTCTGGTGTTTCCATGACTTTCTGATGTTTTCTGGTGTTTCATAAGTCATCAGCTATGCGGAGCATCGGTCCCATACAAAAATGCTCGAGGCCCCATTGACTTCAATGGGGTTCGTTACTTGAAACGAGCTCTCAAGTATTACGAAAAGTTTGACTCGAGTACCGAGCACCCGAGCATTTTGGTGCTCGCTCATCTCTAGTCCTGGCCTCTCCAGAGGTAGATGGTAATGCCCCTGGATTTTTGCTTGTGTTTTTGTTTTTACTTTTTTGCCTCCGCATCACTGGAGACGTGGGATCCGGCCTGACTTGCTCCCAGATTATGGGAGACCCCAGGTTTTAGGTCCGCAGCCCTCTCCACATCACAGGCAGCACTTGCTGCATTAGTGGCACCGCTGCCACCCTTCTTGCCGTTACCACGACCTCCAGCTGTACTGGCCTTTACTGCACCTTCCTTACTGACCTCCCTGTTCCCATTACCAACTAACACAGAGACAGGGGGTCTGACCAGCCCGGCCCTTTTCTCCCCAACTCCCCGCTCGGCCCACCACAGATCCCGAGCCAGGAGGGGTTTTGGAGTCACATCTGTGATCCAACTTTGCAGCCAGACCAGCGCTCCCAGGATCTGAAACAAAGACGAGCTTTTCCTGCAGCTTCTCTGGTTTCTTTTTCTTTATCTCCGCGTCCTCTACTGGCATCTCATTGCTGAATATAAAGCCCCCCATATGCAGAGAGGCTTCCGGCTGCGGGGTCTTCTGTAGCTACAGCCTTCCCTTTCTTCCCTCCACCTCAGATTCCCCTGAGGTAGGTGGCAGTGCAATCTCCTCTGGCAGCAGGTCTCTGGGACTTATAGTGCCACTGGGTGTTGGTGCTAGTTCTTGTGAGCACACAGGTTGCTCCTCCAGGGTCTCCTGCACATCCTCAAACAATTCCTCATCTGAGGCTTCACCATCACTTGACTCTGTTTGCTCGTGGCCACTGCACCTTGCCGCCATCTTAGCAAACCGATCGTCATTTATTATCTTTTCCTTAAAGGGCCCGCTCTCCTCCAGTATTTTTGCCCTCACTGCTTCCCACATTTTAATGCAGTCCCTGCACTTTTTCATTGCCCTCCTGGCTTCTGCCTTTTTATCTTTGGAAGCATTTTGCTCCATGATCAGCTTGGCATCGCGCAGCTTCCCCTTTTGCATGACCAACATTTTCCCGGCAAAGTTATAGTCATTGATATCTTTAGCCAGCCTGGAGGCCAGCTCAATCACTGATTCCTCCTTCTTTTTCTCGCTCCACATTCCCGTGCTTGCCAGGGTCTGTGGCTCACCTTCTCTCCTGCGGGTCTGGCTGCAGGTCACAATCTCGCTCCCGGTGCTGTCGGAAGCTGCCGTGCTGACAAATGGTGCCACGCTGCTGCAGCGATGACACGGACCCAGTCTCTTCTTACCTTCACCTGCAGCTTCTGTCTTCCTGTGTGCTGCTGGCTTTTCTGGCACCAGTGGCAAAGTTTTTCCTGAAGTCGCTGATGCCGCCATTGCCATCACTTCCCTCCCTCCCCCTGAGTGGCCCCAGGAGGAGGAGGTGCTGGACTCCATATCCAAAGAAGCCCAGAAAGGTGCACCTTCCCTGGGATCCAAACTGAGCAAAACCTCCTTCTCAGACCACACCCTGGAACTTGCAGAGCTGTTCCTACACACCGGAATGACCCTCGGCAGAGAATACATGTAGACAGGGACAGTCTTTGAGTACCACGGGTCCCTGGGGCCCGGCATAAACTTTTACTGAGAAACTTGAACAGATTATACAAGACACTTTACAGTGCAGGCAAATGACTTTCGAATGTAATAAAGACTATTTTCTTGCAGTACCTCCACCCCAACTTGGAGACACGACAGTAAAGGGTGTACCTCTACGTGGTGATCCGGGGTCAGGACGGCTGCATAGGAAAATTAGTCAATTAAAGACTTCAATAGAAGTTTTCAGAGGCTCCACATACATCTGTCTATGATGATCATATATGATTCAGATAACATGCTGACCCCCTAACACTAATTCAGGGACCATAAAACCTTCACATCTTTATCAGAGGGCTTTTTAAGTATGTTTTTAATTCTCTGCTCATCCTGTTGTGGTATCCGTTCAAGTGCAAATTAATCCCACCATGTTTGTGCCTGTCTATATGTGTAGTGTCTATTATTATTATTATTATTATGCCTGAGGAGTCATAAAATCATAAGAATGGTAGAGTTGGATGACATCTCCGTGGTCATTGGCTCCTTCAAGGTCATCGGGTCCTCCAGGGTCATCGGGTCCTCCAGGTTCATCGGGTAATTTGTGGTCATCGGGTCCAACCCCCTGCTCAGTGCAGGATCACTAAATCATCCCAGACAGATTTCTGGCCAGGAAGGACCCTGTGAGGTCCTAAAGCTGCTATAGCATCATATATTTAGCCATGAATAGGCATCATATCCACAAGATGACTTGGTTTCTCTTGCTGGGAACAATCCCACTCTACTGTCCTGACTACACGGTACCAAACCTTTTTGACTATGACTAATGTATTCTGTTTGGCCTATTCCGAACGTAACCCAACTGGCTGGGACTTACATAACGCAGCCAGGCACTCATTGCGATGAGCATACAGACGAGCGGCTGTCCAGTATCTTACATACTTTCATAATTGGCGCGTCAGACTATTTGTTCCAGGGAGATTTAGGGCTGATGTCAATGTATTTGAGGTATTACCTGTAAGTCCACCTTCCCGCTGTGCATGTCATCGTGCTAAAAGCTTCCTCGGCTCCCTAGATTATAATCAGATTGTACAGATCTTCTTAAATCTGCTGTAGGACTATAATAATTGCACTTAACTCTTTCTACACTTTTATTATTTTGTCCCCGACCTGCAGAGACTCTTTCAGCCATGCAGTCTGCAGCCAATTTATTCCTTAGATCTAGCAGAGCCAGAGCAGTCGTGCGGCACATTACTACTGATGAGCTGCGCTCAAGAGGTGGCACTAATAGTCCACTAGGACCGAGTAATGTTAATAGTCAAACCGCAAGACCCTAAACTCTCTCACATGGCCATATGAGGGCTTGATTTTTGTGGGACAGTTTGAAGATTTGACCGGCCACACTCTGGGGGACATATAATGTGTTGGAGATGTTACTAGCTGTACTCTGGGGGACATATAATGTGTTGGAGATGTTACTGGCCGCACTCTGGGGGACATATAATGTGTTGGAGATGTTACTGGCCGCACTCTGGGGGACATATAATGTGTTGGAGATGTTACTGGCCGCACTCTGGGGGACATATAATGTGTTGGGGATGTTACTGGCTTTGTTCTGGGGGACATATAATGTGTTGGAGATGTTACTGGCCTCACTCTGGGGGACATATAATGTGTTGGAGATGTTACTGACCACACTCTGGGGGACATATAATGTGTTGGAGATGTTACTGGCCGCACTCAGGGGGACATAAAATGTGTTGGAGATGTTACTGGCCGCACTCTGGGGGACATATAATGTGTTGGAGATGTTACTGGCCGCACTCTGGGGGACATATAATGTGTTGGAGATGTTACTGGCTGCCATCTGGGGGACATATAATGTGTTGGAGAAGTTACTGGCTGCACTCTGGGGGACATATAACGTGTTTGAGATGTTACTGGCTGTACTCTGGGGACATATAATGTGTAGGAGATGTTACTGGCCACACTCTGGGGGACATATAATGTGTTGCAGATGTTATTGGCCGCACTCTGGGGGACATATAATGTGTTGCAGATGTTACTGGCCGCACTCTGGGGGACATATAATGTGTTGTAGAAGTTACTGGCTGCACTCTGGGGGACATATAATGTATTGGAGATGTTACTGGCCGCACTCTGGGGGACATATAATGTGTTGGAGATGTTACTGGCCGCACTCTGGGGGACATATAATGTGTTGGAGATGTTACTGGCTGCACTCTTGGGGACATATAATGTGCTATAGATGTTACTGGCTGCACTCCGGGGGACATATGATGTGTTGGAGATTTTACTGGCTGCACTCTTTGGGACATATAATCTGTTGTACATGTTACTGGCTGCACTCTGGGGGACATATAATGTGTTGGAAATGTTACTGGCCGCACTCTGGGGGACATATAATGTGTTGGAAATGTTACTGGCCGCACTCTGGGGGACATATAATGTGTTGGAGATGTTACTGGCCGCACTCTGGGGGACATATAATCTGTTATACATGTTACTGGCCGCACTCTGGGGGACATATAATGTGTTGGAGATGTTACTGGCCGCACTCTGGGGGACATATAATCTGTTATACATGTTACTGGCCGCACTCTGGGGGACATATAATGTGTTGGAGATGTTACTGACCGCATTCTGGGGGACATGTAATGTGTTGTAGATGTTACTGGCTGCACTCTAGGGGGACATATAATGTGTTGGAGATGTTACTGGCCGCACTCAGGGGGACATATCATCTGTTATACATGTTACTGGCTGCACTCTAGGGGGACATATAATGTGTTGGAGATGTTACTGGCCGCACTCTGGGGGACATATAATGTGTTGGGGATGTTACTGGCCGCACTCTGGGGGACATATAATGTGTTGGAGATGTTACTGGCTGCACTCTGGGGGACATATAATGTGTTGGAGATGTTACTGGTCGCACTCTGGGGGACATATAATGTGTTGGAGATGTTACTGGCTGCCATCTGGGGGACATATAATGTGTTGGAGATGTTACTGGCTGCACTCTGGGGGACATATAATGTGTTGGAGATGTTACTGGCTGTACTCTTGGGGACAAATAATGTGTTGGAGATGTTACTGGCTGTACTCTGGGGGACATATAATGTGTGTGAGATCTTACTGGCTGTACTCTGGGGGACATATAATGTGATGTGTTGGAGGTGTTACTGGCCGCACTCTGGAAGACATATAATGTGTTGGAGATGTTACTGGCCGCACTCTGGGGGACATGTAATGTGTTGGAGATGTTACTGGCCGCACTCTGGGGGACATATAATGGGTTGTAGATGTTACTGGCCGCACTCTGGGGGACATATAATGTGTATAGATGTTACTGGCTGCACTCCGGGAGACATATAATGTGTTGGAGATGTTACTGGCCACACTCTGGGGGACATATAACGTGTTTGAGATGTTACTGGCTGTACTCTGGGGACACGTAATGTGTTGGAGATGTTACTGACCGCACTCTGGGGGACATATAATGTGTTGCAGATGTTACTGGCCGCACTCTGGGGGACATATAATGTGTTGGAGATGTTACTGCCCGCACTCTGGGGGACATATAATGTGTTGGAGATGTTACTGGCCGCACTCTGGGGGACATATAATGTGTTGGAGATGTTACTGGCTGCACTCTTGGGGACATATAATGTGTTGTAGATGTTACTGGCTGCACTCTGGGGGACATGTAATGTATTGGAGATGTTACTGGCCGCACTCTGGGGGACATATAATGTGTTGGAGATGTTACTGGCTGCAGTCTGGGGGACATATACTGTGTTGGAGATGTTACTGGCCACACTCTAGGGGACATATAATGTATTGGAGATGTTACTGGCCGCACTCTGGGGGACATATAATGTGTTGGAGATGTTACTGGCCGCACTCTGGGGGACATATAACGTGTTGGAGATGTTACTGGCCGCACTTCTGGGGGACATATAATGTGTTGTGGATGTTACTGGCCGCACTCTGGGGGACATATAATCTGTTATACATGTTACTGGCCGCACTCTTGGGGACATACAATGTGTTGGAGATGTTACTGGCCGCACTCTGAGGGACATATAATGTGTTGTAGATGTTACTGGCTGCAGTCTGGGGGACATATAATGTGTTGGAGATGTTATTGGCCACACTCTGGGGGACATATAATGTGTTGGAGATGTTACTGGCCGCACTCTGGGGGATATATGATGTGTTGTAGATGTTTCTGGCTGCACTCTGGGGGACATATAATGTGTTGGAGATGTTACTGGCTGCAGTCTGGGGGACATATAATGTGTTGGAGATGTTATTGGCCACACTCTGGGGGACATATAATGTGTTGGAGATGTTACTGGCCGCACTCTCGGGGACACATAATGTGTTGGAGATGTTACTGGCCGCACTCTGGGGGACATATAATGTGTTGGAGATGTTACTGGCCGCACTCTGGGGGACATATAATGTGTTGGAGATGTTACTGGCCGCATTCTCGGGGACATATAATGTGTTGGAGATGTTACTGGCCGCACTCTGGGGGACATATAATGTGTTGGAGATGTTATTGGCCACACTCTGGGGGACATATAATGTGTTGGAGATGTTACTGGCCGCACTCTGGGGGACATATGATGTGTTGTAGATGTTACTGGCTGCACTCTGGGGGACATATAATGTGTTGGAGATGTTACTGGCCGCACTCTGGGGGACATATAATGTGTTGGAGATGTTACTGGCTGCAGTCTGGGGGACATATAATGTGTTGGAGATGTTATTGGCCACACTCTGGGGGACATATAATGTGTTGGAGATGTTACTGGCCGCACTCTCGGGGACACGTAATGTGTTGGAGATGTTACTGGCCGCACTCTGGGGGACATATAATGTGTTGGAGATGTTACTGGCCGCACTCTGGGGGACCTATAATGTGTTGGAGATGTTACTGGCTGCATTCTCGGGGACATATAATGTGTCGGAGATGTTACTGGCCGCACTCTGGGGGACATATAATGTGTTGGAGATGTTACTGGCCGCACTCTTGGGGATATATAATGTGTTGTAGATGTTACTGGCCGCACTCTCGGGGACATATAATGTGTTGGAGATGTTACTGGCCGCACTCTGGGGGACATATAATGTGTTGGAGATGTTGCAGGCTGCACTCTGGGGGACATTTAATGTGTTGGAGATGTTACAGGCTGCTCTCTGGGGGACATATAATGTGTTGGAGATGTTACTGGCCGCACTCTGGGGGACATATGATGTGTTGGAGATGTTACTGGCCGCACTCAGGGGGACATATAATGTGTTGGAGATGTTACTGGCCGCACTCTGGGGGACATATAATGTGTTGGAGATGTTACTGGCCGCACTCTGGGGGACATATAATGTGTTGGAGATGTTACTGGCCGCACTCTGGGGGACATATAATGTGTTGGAGATGTTACTGGCCGCACTCCGGGGGACATATAATGTGTTGGAGATGTTACTGGCTGCTCTCTCGGGGACATATAATGTGTTGGAGATGTTACTGGCCGCACTCTGGAGGACATATAATGTGTTGGAGATGTTACTGGCTGCACTCTGGGGGATATATAATGTGTTGGAGATGTTTCTGGCCGCACTCTGGGGGACATATAATGTGTTGGAGATGTTACTGGCCACACTCTGGGGGACATATAATGTGTTGGAGATGTTACTGGCCACACTCTGGGGGACATATAATGTGTTGGAGATGTTACTGGCCGCACTCTGGGGGACATATAATGTGTTGTGGATGTTACTGGCTGCACTCTCGGGGACATATAATGTGTTGGAGATGTTACTGGCCGCACTCTGGGGGACATATAATGTGTTGGAGATGTTACTGGCCGCACTCTGGGGGACATATAATGTGTTGGAGATGTTACTGGCCGCACTCTGGAATACAGAACAGACATCGGAACTCTAGGAAGATATTTTGCATATTCCGGGGGCATCCTGGGAAGACTGAAGAGTCGCTGTGAGTGGGAAGATTGCTCGGTTTAGCTGCTCGTTGGAGATTACCAGAACAGAGCTTGGAGCTCCAAGAAGATCATTTGAAGTCTTACATTAACTAGCATCTTGTAGGTTACATATTATCACTAGATGTGGTATAAGGATTGATGCAGCATCAACCAGCTGCCGTTCAGGATACCGGGAAACTTGAACTGGCATCCTTAACCCTCGTCTTTCCCCTCCCTCACAACTTCCAGGCCTTTAAAGACCATGTGGCTTTAGGAAGTATTTTGTTTGGATGGCCATAAAGTTAAGGCAGTGACAGGGGGATGGTAATTGACCCCTCTACTAGTGAGGTGGGACACATCGGATGGTTCCCACAGACTCCATGGCTCCAAAATTGTTTTTATGGGAAAATCTAAGGGTTTTTCGTCGTGTGAAGGTCCTGGCCTGATATGAATTATATTTTTGGAATTGGGTGGGCCAGCTGAAAGAAATGCATCTAAATATGTTGTCGTTCCGGCCCCGTATCACTCCCAAATGGCGTGTCTGCGTACCTGGTTATAATTTACATATCATGCTTGGTATCGTTGAATAGATAAAGTTATAACTAGAAACATGTGAAAATGCGGAATTATGTTTTTTCAGAGGTCGAACGCATCTGCCCACCACTCTAAATGACCTCAGAGGGGGTGTGGGGAGGTGTGTTTTGGGGAATCCTTTATAACTCAGGGCTCAATGAACCACTAGGGTCAGACTTGCGCTACGGCGTAAGCCCTTCCCGTTTGCTTTTAGTGACTCCACACGAACAGAACCTTGCTGCATATCCTAAATCTGCTATCTTTCTTTATTTTATCTTTGTTTTGTATTTATAGATATCACAGGTCTGCAAAAAAAACTTTTTAAAAATTGTTTTGATTTTGTTAAATCACCTTTATGTAGTTTTTTGCACAGATTTCAAAAATGACGGGGTTTTTTCTATCACGTAAGGCTTTGCAAAATAAAGTTGAAGTATTTGGAAAAAATACCAAAAAAGGAAAATTTTTTATTTGTTTTTATTATTTTGACATGAAGCAGAATAGTGATACACATGTGTGGTAAAGTTATTATAAGTCTTTGTAAAAACGTTTTCTTTTTCCATCAAAGCTTCTTTTGGTACTTTTTCGGCTGTTCTTGTGAATTTTCCCTTTTTAACATCCAACAGTAGTCTGCCATCATGGTGACATTCCATCGACCTTGGTATCTGCGCTCCATTTCTTTTAGGTCTTGATGGAAACGTTCTCCTTGTTCCTCACTTACAGCCCCAAGATTTTCTGGAAAGTAGTCCAGATGTGAGTGAAGGACATGGACTTTGACACTCATGTTGCAGCCCAAGATTTTGTAGTTTTGTAACAATTCAGCAACCAAAGTTTTGCAGTTTGGGTCTTTTATATTTCCAAGAAAGCCTGTTACAACAAGTTTAAATGAATTCCAGCCATTTTTTTCTTCCATTTCCATTTTAGTGACAGATTTCATCTTTTAAACGTTTTCTTATGTCAGGCCCAACAAAGACTCCCTCTTTCAGCTTAGCATCTGATAGACCAGGAAACTGTTCACAAAGATACTTGAAACACTCTCCTTCTTTGTGTAATGCTTTCACAAACTGTTTCATTACTCCCAATTTGATATGAAGTGGTGGAAGGAAGATCTTTTTAGGATCCACTAAACTTTGTCCTTCAACATTTTTAACTCCAGGAATAAGAGCCTTTCTGATTGGCCAGGTCTGCTTGACATAGTGTTGTTTCCTGTCACGGCTATCCCATTCACAGAGGAAACATGGAAACTTTGTGTAACCACTTTGTTGACCTAGTAACATGGAAATAACTTTCAAATCCCCCCAAATGGTCCATTTATGGTCAGAGTAGCTGAGCTTATTAAGAACAAACCCAAGATTTTCGTAGCATTCTTTCAAATGGACTGAGTGTCCAACAGGCACAGAAGCATATTGGTTACCATTGTGAAGTACGGCTTTCAAACTCCTCTTTGACGAATCTATGAAAAGTCTCCATTCCTCTGGGTCATACGTTATGTTGAACATTTCCATGATTCCAGGTACATTGTTGCAGAAAACTAGTTCACCCTTTTGTGTAAAAAAAGGGACAAATTCCTTTTCTCTAAGTCGGTACCATGAAAATGAAACACTGGAGGCTAACATATGTCTTTCTTTAGGCCTAGACCCTAACACTTCCGCTGAATCCTTTGGTAGGCCCAGATCTCGTACTAAATCGTTCAAGTCTGATTGAGAGAAAAGTTCAGGGTCATTGGTACCTGGATCATAGCTGTCATTATTATCGCTGCTACTATGTGACATTTGGTCTAAATCGTCTAAAAGATTGTCCAGGGTATCCGGAGGTGAAGGAATAGGCAAGTCAGGTCCATGAGGAACAGGCGAATAGCCGAACGTATGTTGGTTGGGTATGAAATGTCCTTCCTGAACAAGAACATAAATAACAGTCATCACTGTGATCTTTAGGCTCTCTCCAAACCATGGGTACTCCAAAACCAAATGATTTCTTCTTACCTTGAAACCATTGTCTCAGTTCTTCAACACACACAGAACACACTATATGGGGAGCCCAAGATTTATCTTGGCCCCCTAATTTCATACCAAAGTATGTAAAATACACCTTCTGAACAAAATTAGAAATGTTCCTCATTTGCTTCTTGACGGTATAAGACCCACAGATATAACAGTTAGGAGAGTTGGCACATCTTCTAGTAGCCATTTCTTCTAAATACCGTATCACCAAACTGTTTGATGCGTCGACCACAGTGGCTGGCTCCACACTGAGTCACTGACTGCAGTCAAGGTCACGCCTAGCAGACAGTTTAGATTCGTGGTCGTACGCGTACCGAACCTGAAAAACCCGGAAAATCAGAAAATTTCAGGTGAAATTTGTGACTTCTGTAGGGGTGATGGAATTTTTTCACTATTTTTACCGTAATCAGCACAAAAAATACTGTAAAAACCCACTAATTAAATATGCTACAATTTTTTCATCGCAGACCTGTTAGCACTGCTTGTCTTTTTTAAAATAAATCTGCAATTTATTAATCAAGCCTCGTCTGTTTTTAAACAAACCATAAATCCAAAAATTGTGTTAATAATTCATAGACTGGGCTTCAGCTTACTTTAAAAAGCTGGTTGTTGAAGCAAGTGTGTGCAGGTATTGTAGAGAGCTGGAGACGTTAGACCGACCAGAGGATGATTTGCGCTTTCGTTCTGCATGCATGCAGGAGCCAGGGAAAGCTGGGTACAATTCCGCCTGTATTCTAATGACTCTGCACTTGCCATCCTGCTACAGTGATCGATTGAGGCTCTGCCATGACAAATTGTTAGTGGCGAGTGTGCTTGGATTAGTCCATCGGTGACAAACCAGCAACTGAGGCAGGATCGGTCGGGGTCCTCACTCTATCTTCTGACACTGATGTATGAGGACAGCAATTGACTAAGCAAAATTACATTTACACCTTCTGTGTAAACAAAAATGCTAAAGGGACTTATCTGGTGCAGACAGCCTCACCTAATGGAAGGGGTGGGTCACTATACCCTGACAGCATCCCTGAAGCCAAAGTGTCTCTTCTATATAGTCTTTGTGGATCCACTGTGTGGAGAGATGCAGGCCTGGCACCGGTTACCAAATATGGCTCCCAGTAATAACAGTAAATAAATACAAATGAAAATAGGTCCTGCATTTCTTAGGGAGCGAAAAAAATAAATACTTGTGGTGTTGCAATTAAGTGACTTACTCAAGTGATATGTCTCCTCCCTGGAGACCACGTATATGGAATTCAAAGCCTGGACAACACAAGTGACTTGAGATCTGAGTCTTCTCAGATCTTCCTCCCCTTGTTATCCAACATCCAAGGATATCATGATCACTGCCTCCTAAGGTCCCGGCCACCCTTACTTCCTCAACCATTCCCTCCCTGTTGGTAAGAATTAGGTCCAAGATAGCAGATCCCCTTGTTTTCTCTTCTACCTTCTGGAAGATAAAGTTGTCAGCAAGAGAGGATAAGAATCTGTTGGATCCATTACTTTTACCTGAGAGATTCCCAACAAATGTCTGATGGGTAAAATCTCCCATGATCACTATGTTGGGCTTCTCTGAGAGCTTGGCCATCTGATGTAGAAAGAGTTCCTTCATATCTTCTGCTTGTCCCGGTGGCCTATAGTAAATGCCTACAATGGTGTCCTTTCTGTTGTTCTCTCCTTGTATTCTTACCCAAACAGTTTCTACAGAACTCCCAGCTCTGAAGCTTGAATCTCTGTGGAGATGAATGTTCTCATAACATACAACACAACCTCCTCCCCTTTTATTGGGTCTGTTTCTTATAAATATGTTGTATCCTTCAAGCCTTGTATCCAATCATGTGTATCATCCAACTAAGTTTCCGTGATGCCTATGACATCATATTTCTCTTCCTGTGTTCGGAGCTCCAATTCTCCTTGTTTGTTTCCCAGCTCTGGACATTTGTGTAGAAACTAGAGATGAGCGAGCACACTCGGGGCAGGCTTGGGGGGGCGGCAGGGGATAGTGGGGGGTAGCAAGGGAGAGAGTGAGAGAGATCTCCCCCCCCCCCCCGCTACCATCCCGCCGCCCCCCGAGCCTGCTCGCACTAGAATGCAGTTACTTGAGAAGAGCGATGCTTGCTCAAGTAACTGAATTATCCGAGCGTGCTTGCTCATCTCTAGTAGAAGCATGTTAGTTTGTGATCGGCGTCTCTTGCTCCTCTACTTTCCTTCTGAATATTTTGTCTTTGTTCTTTCTTTCCACTTCTAATAACAAGGTTCTCAAATGTATTCATTAGATGTATATTTTGGCCTTTCACTTCCCTTCCCATGTTCATCCAGTTTAAAGCTCTCCTAATGAGTGAAGCAAGGCGCCCACCAAAAATATGCTTACCTGTTTTTGTAAGGCGCAAACCTTTTCATTTTAATGCACTATAATAATACTGTAATTTTGTATGCATTTTTATACTAGGCACTATTTATCTATTTTCTCTATCAACAGACTAAATGGAAGGGTTAAGTAGCTATATGGTGAGCAGCAATGTATGCTACATCTTTGCAGACCCAACAGAGGAAAAGTCAAACCTTTACCTGCTCGAAATACACACTTGTGTGCCTAGTGGAGCAAAGGGTGCAGAGTCTTCACAAGAGAATAGCTTCATTGTAACTCATTAAGGAAGATGGGGATTTCCTTGACAGAGCATAAGTAAGTCTTCAGAATGTAGAGAAGAAATGTTCAGTGTACCTAAGGAAGCTGAGGAATGGAAGCATGTGACCCAAAGAAGCAGAAAGATCAGGGGTCAGCAGGCACCCATACTGCTTGGGAACCGGTACCAGGCTCTCATGCAGGAGAACAATTAAGAGGTACATCAAGAAATGACTCTAGTAGAGATGAGCGAGCACCAAAATGCTCGGGTGCTCGTTGCTCGAGTCGTACTTTCCGCGATGCTCGAGAGCTCATTTTGAGTAACGAACCCCATTAAAGTCAATGGGCAACTCGAGCATTTTTGCATATGACCGATGCTGCGCATAGGTCTTCACTTGTGAAAAACCAGAAAACATCCGTAAGTCATGGAAACACCACAGAAACGGATAGGGAAGGGCAGGGGCAGCATGCAGGGCTGCATTTCAGGCTCCCAGGTCTCACTATTAAGCCACAATAGGGGCTAGAGTCTGCCCCCTCCCCTCCTCCCATCCGTTACACCGCTGCCTCTTCACCTGGGTTACATGCTGCCCAACCCCCCGCATGACCCTACGTCCACAGCGCACACAAAAGTGTCCCTGCGCAGCCTTCAGCTGCCCTCATGCCACACGCTCGCTTCATAGCCACACCACCCTCATGTCTATTTATAAGTGCGTCTGTGATGAGGAGGAACCGGAGGCACACACTGGAGCGGGTTGGCAGGGCCAGGCAGTGACCCTCTTCGAAAGGGGCGGGGCGATAGCCCACAATGCTGTACAGAAGCAATGAGAAATTGACGTACAATCATCATTCCAATCCCGTGCCACCTCTGTCACAAAAATGTCACGAGCCGCAAACCTGGACATAATGGGGACTCAGCTGCCAGCCCAGCACTCCTACATATCTCCACAATGCAGCAATACTCGGTGTGGGCAGTATGTGAGCGGGCCCTGGGTCAGGCTCGGTCCCAGCAAACACCTAGTGTGGCCCAAGGTGCTGCAAGTGACATAGCAATGGGGAATCCATGTGTCCACACACTACTCATTCTGTTTGGGTGTCGGATACCTCATCGACAACGCAAGGGAAAAGCCATCTGCACTCTGCACCCTATCCAAGTCAGGCAGTGTCCTTGTGCCAGACAGGTCAAACACCGCTATGGGAAGTCTGTGTGCACCCACAGCATAGGTGGGTCCTAGGCAACCCAGGAATGAACCAGGAAGCAATCAGAGTGTCCAAACATGGCAGACTTTCACTGCGCCAAGAACATAGACCTCTGCACAAACCCTAAGCAATCGCAGGCATAGAGCGGACTCCGATGCTAGCGCAGCTGTGAACGTCTCATTAGCGTTGTATCGCTCCTATTGTTTGTCTCAAATGAATTTCTCAGATAACTGTGGTAACATTAGAGAAAATACATGATGCCCAGTGCTGATCCCCTGACCCCAAGCAGAAGAAGAAGGTGGCCTTAAGAGGCCAAGAAACCATGACCAGGACCCGCTGTAGCCTGTGTGGGAAGTATGTGAGCGGGCCCTTGGTCAGACTCGGTCCCAGCAAACACACTGTGTGACCCAAGGTGCCGTGAGTTACATAGCAATGGGCAATCCGGGTCCCCTCACACTATTCATTCTGTGTTCGTGTCGGATAGCTCAATCAACACCGCAAGGGGAAAGCCATCTGCACTCTGCCCCGCTATGGGAAGTCTGCGTGCACCCACAGCATAGGTAGGTCCTAGGCAACCCAAGAAATGAACCATGAAGAAATCAGAGTGCCCAAACATGGCAGACTTACACTGCGCCGAGGACATAGGCCTCTGCTCAAATCCTCAGCAATCGCAGGCATAGAGCGGACTCCGATGCTAGTGCAGCTGTGAAGGTCTCAGTAAATCCATTACGTTTTCTTTCACCGCTCCAAAGACAGGATTAGCCAGGAAAAAGTTCCACAGGCCCAACCTGGTGCAGTTGCTGTTCCCCCGGGACATAGGCCTCAGCCCACACCCTCAGCAATCGCGGGCATGAAGCGGACTTCGATGCTAGTACAGCAGTGAACGTCTCATTAATGCAGTAACGCTCCTTTTGTTTGGCCCAAACCAGTGTCTCAGATAACTGTGGTAACACGAGAGAAAATACATGTTGCCCAGCGCTGATCCCCTGACCCCAAGCAGGAGAAGGAGGTGGCCTTACAAAGCCAAGACACCATGACCAGGACCCGCTGTAACCTGTGTGGTAAGTATGTGAGCGGGCCCTTGGTCAGGCTTGGTCCCAGCAAACACACTGTGTGACCCAAGGTGCCACGAGTTACATAGCAATGGGCAGTCCGGGTCCCCTCACACTACTCATTCTGTGTTGGTGTCAAATAGCTCAATCCACACTGCAAGGGTAAAGCCATCTGCCCTCTGCACCCTACCCAAGTCAGTCAGTGACTTTGTGCCAGACAGGTAAATCACCGCCATGGGAAGTCTGTGTGCACCAACAGCATAGGTGAGTCCTAGGCCACGCAAGAAATGAACCATGAAGAAATCAGAGTGCCCAAACAGTGCAGACTTTCACTGCGCCGAGGACATGGGCCTCTGCACAAATCCTCAGCAATCGCGGGCATAGAGCGGACTCCGATGCTAGTGCAGCTGTGAACATCTCATAAGTGCAGTATCACTACTCTTGTTTGGCCCAAAGCAGTGCCCCAGATAACTGGGGTAACACGAGAGAAAATACATATTGGCCTCGACCCACAATTCATGCCCTAGTCAGTCAGTGTTTTGGGGCCAGATAGGTAAAACACCGCAATAGGAAGTCTGTGTGCACCCATAGTATAAACAGACCCCTGTAACATTCCAGTAGAAAAGGTATAAGCAGAACCTAGTAAAATTTCGGTAGCAGAAGTATAGGTAGACCCCAGTACCATTTCTGTAGTAGAAGTATGGGCAGACCCCTGTAACATTTCTGTAGCAGAAGTATAGACAGACCCCTGTGATATTTCTGTAGCAGAAGTATAAGCAGACCCTGTAACATTTTGGTAGCAGGAGTATAGGCATACCCGAGTACCATTTCTGTAGTAGAAGTATAGGCAGACACCTGTAACATTTACGTGGCAATTGTATAGGCAGACCCCAGTAACATTTTTGTAGTAGAGGTATAGGCAGACCCCAGTAACATTTCTGTAGCATAAGTATAGGCAGACCCCTGTAACATTTCTGTAGCAGAAGTATAGGCAGACCCCTGTAACATTTACGTGGCAGAAGTATAGGCAGACCCCTGTAACATTAATGTGGCGAAGTATAGGCAGGCCCCTGTAACATTTCGGTAGCAGAAGTATAAGCAGACCCTGTAACATTTCGGTAGCAGGAGAATAGGCAGACCCCAGTACCATTTCTGTAGTAGAAGTATAGGCAGACCCCAGTAACATTTTTGTAGCAGAAGTATAGGCAGACCCCTGTAACATTTACGTGACAATTGTATAGGCAAACCCCAGTAACATTTTTGTAGTAGAGGTATAGGCAGACCCCAGTAACATTTCTGTAGCACAATAATAGGCAGACCCCTGTAACATTTCTGTAGCAGAAGTATAGGCAGACCCCTGTAACATTTCTGTAATAGAAGTATAGGCAGACCCCTGTAACATTTACGTGGCAGAAGTATAGGCAGACCCCTGTAACATTAATGTGGCAGAAGTATAGGCAGGCATACCCCAGTAAAATTTCTGTAGCAAGAGTATAGGCCAACCCCTGAAACATTGGGGTACCATGAGTGACGGCGAAGGCCGGAAAAATTAGTTGGATAAGCGTATAGGCGAGGGCCAGAAAAATTAGTGTACCAACAGTACAAATGTCCCCCTGAAAAATTGCTCAACCGAGAGGGCAGGTGAAACCCATAAATATTTTTTGAAAGATACAGCTCGCTGTTGCTTAATTTGTAACAGAGCCTGGAGGCAGCCCTGTTAAAAAAAAATTGGTTCATGTTAAAGTATCAATACTTTTGAAACGTTAAAACTTTTTAAAAAAAATTGTTAGATGAGCCTTTGGGCAGCAGAAAAATTGGCAGTTCAGCATGATGACATGTTGTTTCAGGAGGAGGAGGAGGAGGAGGACTAATATCCGAGACAGATTGACAAAGCTAAATGCCCCGTTTTTCCGGTGATAGAGAAGAATGCTTTTATCTGCGGTTGCAGCGAAAATAATCTTTAGGCTCTGCTGCTCTCCTCCGGTGGAGAAGAGAAGTCTGGGAAAATCTAGCCTTTGTTCATCTTTATGAGTGTAAGCCTGTCGGCACTGTCGGTTGACAGGCAGGCACGCTTCCACCAGCTACACTAAACACCCTCTCTGACAAGACGCTAGCGGCAGGGCAAGCCAGCACCTCCAGGGCATACAGCGCAAGTTCGTGCCACGTGTCCAGCTTTGACACCCAATAGTTGTATGGAGCAGAGTCATAACGGAGGACGGTGGTACGATCGGTTACGTACTCCCTCACCATCTTTTTACAGTGCTCCCTCCGACTCTGCCTAGACTGGGGAGTGGTGACGCAGTCTTGCTGGGGAGCCATAAAGCTGGTAAAGGCCATGGAGAGTGTTCCCCTGCCTGCGCTGAACATGCTGCCTGATCTCCGCGCCTCCCCTGCTACTTGACCCTTGGAACTGCGCCTTCTGCCGCTAGCGCTGTCAGGTGGGAAGTTTAGCATCACTTTGTCCACCAGGGCCCTGTGGTATTGCATCAACTTCGTACCCCTTTCCTCTTTGGGAATGAGAGTGGAAAGGTTCTCCTTGTACCGTGGGTCAAGAAGGGTGTACACCCAGTAATCGGTGTTGGCCAGAATGCGTCTAACGGGAGGGTCACGGGAAAGGCAGCCTAACATGAAGTCAGCCATGTGTGCCAGGGTACCAGTACACAACACATCGCTGTCCTCACTAGGAAGATGACTTTCAGGATCCTCCTCCTCTACAGCCCATGCACGCTGAACAGATGAGAAGCAAGCAGCATGGGTATCCTCTGCAGTGTGCCCAGCTGTCTCTTCCCTCTCCTCCTTCTCCTCCAAAACGCGCTGAGATATAGACATAAGAGTGGTCTGGTTATCAAGTGACATACTGTCATCCCCTGTCTCCTGTTCCAACCGCAAAATGTCAGCCCTTATGCTTTGCAGCGAACTTCTAAGCAGGCAAAGCAGCCGGATGGTAACGCTAATAATTGCTGCATCGCCGCTCACCATCTGAGTAGACTCCTTAAAGTTTTCGAGGACTTGGCAGATATCTGCCATCCATGCCCACTCCTCAGTAAAGAATTGCAGAGGCTGACTACCACAGCCTGGCCAACATGTTCAGCGTAGAATTCCAGTGTGTGGGCACATCGCACAGCAGTCAGTGCTCTGGCAGCTGAAACTGAGATTGCAGGGTCCTCAGGGTGGCAGCGTCCGTGGTGGACTTGCGGAAATGTGCGCATACTACCCCCACTCAGACAAGTGGGGGTAGTTTTTCAGAAACCGCTGAACCACCAGATTAAAGATGTGGGCCAGGGATGGCACGTGTGTGAGGCTGCCGAGCTGCAGAGCTGCCACCAGGTTACGGCCGTTGTCACAGACGACTATGACCGGTTGGAGGCTCAGTGGCAAAAGCCAGAGGTTAGTCTGCTCTGTCAGACCCTGCAGCAGCTCGGGGGCCGTGTGCCTCTTGTCACCTAAGCTGAATAATTTCAGCACAGCCTGCTGACGCTTGCCCACCACTGTGCTGCCGCGCCGTGCGATACGGACTACTGGCGATGTGCTCATCAGAGGAGGAGGGTTTGGAGGAGGTGACATAAAACACCACAGATACCAGCACCGAGGTAGGACCTGCTATTCTGGGGGCTGGGTAGGACGTGAGCGGTCCCAGGCTCTGACTCGGTCCCAGCCTCCACCAAGTTCTCCCAATGTGCCGTCAGGGAGATATAGTGGCCCTGCTCGCCAGTACTTGTCCACGTGTCTGTGGTAAAGTGGACCTTCCCAGTAACTGCATTGGTGAGGGCACGATTTATGTTGCGGGAGACGTGCTGGTGTAGGGCTGGGATGGCACACCGGGAAAAATAGTGGTGACTGGGGATCGAGTAGCGCGGGACCGCCGCCACCATCATGTTTTTAAAAGTCTCAGTTTCCGCAAGCCTGTATGGCAGCATCTCCAGGCTGATTAATTTGCCAATGTGCACATTTAAAGCTTGTGCATGCGGGTGCGTGGTGGCGTATTTGCGCTTTCGCTCCAACGCTTGTGTTAGCGACAGCTGAGTGCTGCGCTAAGAGACATTGCTGGATGAAGCTGCTCTTCCTCCGAATCCTCTGTGCGCTCCTCCCTCGGACTTACTGCCCTTACTACTATCTCACTGACAGACAACTGTGTCTCATCATCCTCATCCACAAAAAGCTCTTGAGACAGTTGCCGGAAGTCTCCAGCCTCATCACCCGGACTCCGGGAACTTTCCAAAGGTTGGACATCAGTCACGACAAACTCCTCAGGTGAGAGAGGAACCATTTTTTCCCACTCATGGCAGGGGCCCGAGAACAATTCCTGGGAGTCTGCCTGCTCAGAATATGTCATTTTCATGGAGTGAGGAGGCTGTGAGGAAGGAGGAGCAGCAGCCAGAGGATTCAGACTTGCAGTCCCTAAGCCGGGAGTAGAGGACTGCGTAGAAGACTGGGTGGTCGATACATTGCTGGACGCGTTTTCTGCCATCCACGACAGGACCTGCTCTCACTGCTCTGTTTCTAATAAAGGTCTACCACACGGACCCATAAATTGTGATATGAAGCTGGGGAGCCCAGAAACTTGCCTCTTTTCTAATCCCTCAGCAGCAGCCGGCTGTGATTCACCATGCCCAGGACCTCGGCCTGTGCCCACTCCCTCACTTGGACGTCCGCGTCCACGTCCTCGACCCTTACCCCTACTCCTCATCATGGCGGATTAAGAATAGAGCAGGGGCAAAATAAATTACCCCACTGTACAGGGCTGACAACTGTGGCTAATTCACCGCACACAGAGACTTGTAGATAGCGGAGGCTCTATGCTGTGACTTGTGTCTTGCGCTGATACCTAGGGGTAATTCACCGCACACAGAGACTTGTAGATAGTGAAGGCTCTATGCTGTGACCGCTGTCTTGCGCTGATACCTAGGGGTAATTTACGGCTCACAGAGACTTGTAGATAATAGAGGCTGTGTGGAGTGGGAGAAGACTCTAAAGCCAGTGGATAGTGCTGGTAACTGCGGCTATCTCAGCCCCACCAAGGAAAGGGTATTGTGAGATGCTCTGCACAGCGGCAGAGCTGAAATACTTTGCAGTGGCCCCGGTAATATTATGGTACTGTTTAGTGGTGAGACCTCTGTCTAATGCACTGCAGACACGGAACGGTATAACTGAACTACTTTGCAGTAGGCTAGGAAATATTAGAGTGCAGTTTCATGGTGAGAGCTGATTGTACGGCACTGCAGGCTGAGAACGCTGTAACTGCAAGGCTGGAAACCGGACTAGATGTGTAATACAAACGTTGGTGCACTACTGCTCCCAGCAGTCACAACTATAATGCACACAGTGAGATGTCGCCCTAAGAAGGACCGTTGGGGTTCTTGCACGGAGGATCAGGACTGTATAACTTTCCCTATATAGGCAGCACTGTCCCTAAACTCTGCATAATGCACTGCAGACTGAGAATGCTATAGCCGTAATGGCCTGCACAGCCCGAGATGCTTCAAAAAATTTTTTGGTGCACTACTGCTCCCAGCCAGCCACAACAGTAATGCACACTATGAAGAGTAGCCCTAAGAAGGGCTTTTGGGGTTCTTGAAGACAGGATCCTACTCTAACACTTTCCCTATATCGGCACTTTCACTAACCTCTGCCAGCATGAGTCTGAGGCGAGCCGCGGGCGTGACCGCTTTAAGTACTTGGCGGTCACTTGATCTCGCCAGCCGCTCACTGCAGGGGGGGTGGGATAGGGCTGGCACATCACAGCAGGAAGTAGCAATGCCTTCCCCGCATGTCTATTGGCTAGAAAATGGCGCTAAACATGCAGGGAAGGAAATGGAATTTACTTGAGTGCCGCGTGGTGTTCGTAACGAGCATCTCAAGTACCCTAATGCTTGAACGAGCATCAAACTCGGACGAGTGTGCTCGCTCATCTCTAATAAGTACACTAGCTGTCATTGAGCCAGAACATCTCGTTTGCGGGAGGTAGTTAACATCCCCATGTCACTGGATAACTTTATTGCTATCATGATCAAGGACTTCCTGAGGCCAAATGTACATCAGAGACCTCTGCAGATGTGAGGGAGGGGGAGATATAATGGAGGAGTTCAACTCAACTTTCCCCTAGTTCAGAACAGTTGAAAGTTGGCAGTGAAAGCGGGGGCGACACTTAACGAATACCTTTATACTACATAGCTGGAGGCCAACTCCTTGTAAATATGATTGCGTAAAAAAAGAATCACACTGGTAATTAGTACAAACTCTCCTACAGATTGTCCCCATGTTAGGCTAAACCACCAGTCGTAATCTTCTCTTTATTTCACCCCATTGAGGTTAGAAAATCAAAGTTCAGATGCAAAAAAAGTAATATTTTCCTTGCTTATCCGAGCACATTTATCTTGTTTCCTATCTTTTAATCTTGATCCTTCTTTCTGCTGGCTTCACTATAAGCAAGCGGATTATGGGGCAAAAAATAGGCCAGAGAATTACTATTTCTGATTGTTTGTTTAAAATTTAGAATTATGACTGAGTGTTAGAACTGCAGATTCTACACAAGGGTTAATTATGGGAAAATGTCATCAGGATGAGTAAGTTGTCACAAATATGTTGGTGAATTATATCTCACCTGAAATCTACTTTTGGATACTTATTGCAGTGTAGAATGCATAAATGGTCACGTCCTTTTACCAAATGGTGCAGGAGCTACAGAAACCGAAGGGCTAACTCTGAGAGCGCAAGGAATGACCAAGTGTCCACCAACAAATCAACCAGTAATAAGTAGGATCCTGGTGAATGCCTCTTTCTCATTGGAGTACTGTCCTCCCCAGGATGAAATCTGGGTGTGACTTTGTGTTCTGTAGTCACTGGTGGGGGGATCAAGGACCCCCTCTGCTGCTGAAGCAGATCAGTGGTGATGAGTGATAAGGAGCTGTCCAGGTGCTGAAATGAAGAGATGGAAGACAAATGTAATAGTTTTTTTCTCCAAGAACCAACCCCAAACTGTTACAACACACTTCTGTATAGCTCTGTGTAATAGCAGGAAAGACTGTGACCTTCCAAAGTATCAATTGCCAACTACAGTGTAGGGATGGTCAGTTAAGGCAGGGGCCGACCAGGAAACTGCACACTTGGACACAGCAAGACTAGGACCCACCTAAGACTCAGCAGGTCTAGTAAACAACAAGACTTGGACACAACAGGTTTGGAAACAGCAAAGCTAGGATACAGCAGGACTCAGACTTAGTCGGGCTTGGAACCAGACCAGGATAGAACCTTGATCACCAGGCAAGGAGTGGGAGAATGCCCAGGGTATTCATAGGAGTCACATAAAAATGAAAGAGGAAAAACTAGAATAAGAGAGCCATTAACTATACACAGGTCTGCAAAAATAACTTTTTTAAAAATTGTTTTGATTTTGTTAAATCATCTTTATGTAGTTTTTTGCACAGATTTCCAAAATGACATGGGTTTTTTCTATCACGTAAGGCTTGCCTACAAAATAAAGTTGAAGTATTTGGAAAAAATACCAAAAAAGGAAAATTTTTTATTTGTTTTTATTATTTTAACGTGAAGTTAAAGCAAAAAAACAACAATACCGAGCTAAAATAAGCATAAGTTATTATAAGTCTTCGTAAAAACGTTTTCTTTTTCCATCAAAGCTTCTTTTGGTACTTTTTCGGCTGTGTTCTTGTGAATTTTCCCTTTTTAACATCCAACAGTAGTCTGCCATCATGCTGACATTCCATCGACCTTGGTATCTGCGCTCCATTTCTTTTAGGTCTTGATGGAAACGTTCTCCTTGTTCCTCATTACAGCCCCAAGATTTTCTGGAAAGTAGTCCAGATGTGAGTGAAGGAAATGGACTTTGACACTCATGTTGCAGCCCAAGATTTTGTAGTTTTGTAACAATTCAGCAACCAAAGTTTTGTAGTTTGGGTCTTTTTTATTTCCAAGAAAGCCTGTTACAACAAGTTTAAATGAATTCCAGCCATTTTTTTCTTCCATTTCCATTTTAGTGACAAAGATTTCATCTTTTAAATGTTTTCTTATGTCAGGCCCAACAAAGACTCCCTCTTTCAGCTTAGCATCTGATAGACCAGGAAACTGTTCACAAAGATACTTGAAACACTCTCCTTCTTTGTGTAATGCTTTCACAAACTGTTTCATTAGTCCCAATTTGATATGAATTGGTGGAAGGAAGATCTTTTTAGGATCCACTAAACTTTGTCCTTCAACAATTGTAACTCCAGGAATAAGAGCCTTTCTGATTGGCCAGGTCTGCTTGACATAGTGTTGTTTCCTGTCACGGCTATGCCATTCACAGAGGAAACATGGGAACTTTGTGTAACCACTTTGTTGACCTAGTAACATGGAAATAACTTTCAAATCCCCACAAATGGTCCATTTATGGTCAGAGTAGCTGAGCTTATTAAGAACAAACCTAAGATTTTCGTAGCATTCTTTCAAATGGACTGAGTGTCCAACAGGCACAGAAGCATATTGGTTACCATTGTGAAGAAGTACGGCTTTCAAACTCCTTTCTGACGAATCTATGAAAAGTCTCCATTCCTCTGGGTCATACGTTATGTTGAACATTTCCATGTTTCCAGGTACATTGTTGCAGAAAACTAGTTCACCCTTTTGTGTAAAAAAGGGACAAATTCCTTTTCTCTAAGTCGGTACCATGAAAATGAAACACTGGAGGCTAACATATGTCTTTCTTTAGGTCTAGACCCTAACACTTCCGCTGAATCCTTTGGTAGGCCCAGATCTCGTACTAAATCGTTCAAGTCTGATTGAGAGAAAAGTTCAGGGTCATTGGTACCTGGATCATAGCTGTCATCATTATCGCTGCTACTATGTGACATTTGGTCTAAATCGTCTAAAATATTGTCCAGGGCATCCGGAGGTGAAGGAATAGGCAAGTCAGGTCCATGAGGAACAGGGCGAATAGCCGAACGTATGTTGGTTGGGTATGAAATGTCCTTCCTGAACAAGAACATAAATAACAGTCATCACTGTGATCTTTAGGCTCTCTCCAAACCATGGGTACTCCAAAACCAAATGATTTCATCTTACCTTGAAACCATTGTCTCAGTTCTTCAACACACACAGAACACACTATATGGGGAGCCCAAGATTTATCTTGGTCCCCTAATTTCATACCAAAGTATGCAAAATATACTGTTAAACCTACTAATTAAATATGCTACAATTTTTTCATCGCAGACCTGTGAACTATTAACCCGCTAGTGCAGCAGGATGGTGAACTGCCCGGATGTCAGAGGGTTTCTAACACCTTCTTAGAGCCCGAGACTGGTAGAGATGATCTCTCATAGCATTCAGCAGTCATGCATGGCAAGGTCTGTGACGCTGTCCAGGTGTCTGATTTCCCAGCCCAGAGATCTCACCTTATCTATACAAGGTACTGATGGAAAACGTTTCTTCTACTAGTCAGCAAAGCTTCCACAGTGCTACAGTGTAATACATCTCCGCTTTCATCTCCGTCTACAACCCACTCATGCTCTGTGCTGTTACTGACCTACAGCTTTCATCCCCACTTATTACGTTCTGTCACTCTTGTTCTTCCATGCTGCCCCAGTTCTATGGAAATCATCGCTGCAGACCCTCAGACTTGCTCCTAATATTCCAAGTTTTAAATGTGCTTTGAAAACTCACTTTTTCCATGAGGCCTGCATCACGTAGCCAAAGTCAATGGCCAATGCACAACCAGACCTGACACTAATTTCTCCACTTCATCTCACTGTCAACTAGCTACACGTGTCACTCACTTTGCAATTTATATCTGTGTTGGCTAACTTATTGGCTAGTGAAGGGGTCACACTGCTTTTTGTTATAGTCATGCCAACACAAGAGTTGGGTTCTCTGGACTAAATTAGCACCATGTACCTACTGCATCCTTTGTCCCATTCCAGTAAGATTGGCAGTTCTTATGACTTCTATCTGGTAGAGTGTAAGCTCTTATGCACTTTTTTTAAAATTCATTTATTTATTTGGATTACAGCAGCTATGGGTGTAGCTAAAGGCTCATGGGTGCCAATGCAAAAGTGGAACTTGGGGCTCCTCCACTACTTTCCATTGCTGCTGGCCATGGTCCACCCAGAACTTTCCATTGCATCGTTTCAGTACTAGAAGCCAGGACATCACTAGAATCGTAAAAGATTAAGGGTACAACTCCAACAGACATGTAACACCCCTCCCCCTCTTTCCCTTATAAATGTTTATATCAGAGGCATATCTGTTAGACAAGCTTTATAACATGGTGGGCTTAGAACAGAAGCTCAGCTCTAGTAAATTTGCAAATAATGCAGTCACTATATAATGGCTAGATACCAGCCCTATACAATAATAGTGAATACAGTGCGGTTACCTCTAGTGAGCACTGGTGATGCTGTCTCTTCATTACAATCCTCTGTTTTCCATTTTCTTCTGTATCTTTGCTCAGAGAATGATGAAGGCTGCTTCCCAACTTGTGTCTACATAGTTGTGGCCAGAAGTTTTGGTTTTCATTCAGTTAGCTTTTCAGTGTTTTTAGCTCTGTTAGTTGGCTGTTTCTACAGTTACTGAAGGACAATTGGAAGCATTTCAGAAGTTTTTACACTTTTATTGACAAATCAATCAAGTTTAGGTAAAGACCCCATATTTATAGTGTTGACCCTTGAAGACTTCTGCACTTCTCCCTGATTTGGAGGATATCAGCTTCTGAGCTAAATCCTGACTGATGGCACCCATTGTTCCTATCAGCGCTCAGGGTTTATCACAGTTTCTGGGTTTGTTTATTCACCCGCTTTTTGAAGATTGACCGCAGGTTCTCAATGAGATGAGATCTGGGCATGTCACCACTAAGCCACTTAGTAATCACTTCTGCCTTGTGACACGGTGCTCCATCATGCTGGAAAAAGCATCGTTCATCACCAAATTGCTCCCTGGTGTTTGGGAGAAGTTGCTCTTGGATGGTTAGTAGAAGTTGCTCTTGGATGGTTGGGAGAAGTTGCTCCCGGATGGTTGGGAGAAGTTGAAGGTGTCAAGAAAGGCTGTAGATGAGCCACTTCTCTTACATGAAACCCATCCAGGACTGATGGACATTCCGCAGGGAGTACAGGGATTGGACTGCAGAGGACTGGGGGAAACTATTTAGCCATCTCAATAAATGATGTGATTTTTCTGGCTGCTGTGATGCAAGCCGTGTTGCAGGGCATATACTGCACTTACCTGAAGAAGGGGGAGGAGCCCTGAAATGTTGCGGTGTTTGGCAGCAGCATGTGTTTTGTCTCAGGCTTGTTATTAAGGACTTTGTGCACTTGGGTAGTATGTAGGTATCTATTTGTATGAACTTCAAGTCTCTTAAAATGTAGGCTTCCATTGGTATAAAATACACAAATATTATCACATATCTGCATCAGCAGCTCCTGAGGTCCCTTGGAATGTTGTACGGATTTCAGACTGAGAATAATGCCGCCATGACTTTTAACTCTTTCCCTAACAGTCATCCTGTTGCACCGTCTTTATTGCAGGGGTTCGCCTATACTCTCATTCGCTGATTAACATCTTAATTCCAAAATGTAGTGGCTTTGCTAGTCCTAAATAGTAGGGAATGTGTCGGGGCGGCTCTAATCTCTTTGATTAATGGAATGAGAGAACCCCCGGTGATTAAACTCAATCCGGACTTATCTCTTCTTTTTGGAACTGAAATGAAGATTTATGTAGAATGTGTTTTTTTGTTTTATCTGTGTTTTTATTGTGATCTTTATGTCTAGTTTTGAGATATTTTGCTTTGTGTTTTTGGTCTCCTATGACCCATTTCCACACCACACTATAAATGTACAATGCAAGGCGGTTTAAAGAGGTAT
The DNA here is from genome assembly GCF_035609145.1 of Eleutherodactylus coqui. Taxonomy (NCBI): domain Eukaryota; kingdom Metazoa; phylum Chordata; class Amphibia; order Anura; family Eleutherodactylidae; genus Eleutherodactylus; species Eleutherodactylus coqui. The sequence continues at coordinate 174,723,669 of NC_089845.1, forward strand.
TCCAGTTACAAACTAGTGATGGCCCTTTCTCAGGATGAATCCTCAATTGTAGATTGGTGGAGGTCCATTAACTGGGCCCCCTACGAATCAGCTGTTTGCTAGGACTGCATGCTTGTGCACTAAGCTAATTTCTGAAGGAAGCAGGCAGCTCCATTCTTACAGTAGCAGCCAGTCTTGGTAATGCAGCTATTCAGTTCAATAGCAACTCAGACTGCAATACCAAGTCTGACCGCTTCAGTAAGAATGGAGCTATCTGCTTCCTGCAGAATTCAATTCAGCACATAAATGCACAAATGAACAGTTGATCAGCAGGAGGCCTGGCCAATAGACCCCCAGCAATCTACTATTGATGATTATTCTGAGGATAGACCATTATTAGTTTACAACTGGACAACCCCTTTACTCCTTAGATGCCGCAGTGGGTAGTAACTACAGTACCTAAGAGGTTTGACAGAGGAAGGGTTTTCCACCTATAGCTCATCTGTTTACAGATGGGTTGTCACACAGGCTTAATAAATTCCCCCCAGACCTGCCCTGTTTATGACCTACTAGGATCCTGCACTAACCCCCACCCCTCTCTTTCCCCCCCATACACATTAGAGTTTAGTCATCGGAATCCACTGATAATTGTGGAGCCAGACAACTCTATAATGTATCAACATTCCTCTGACAGAAGATATTTGGCTTAGAAGGATTGACAATATTGAATTTCAATGCCCAATTCATTTGTTAACCAAGAGATCAGCTGGTGTTGGAGCTGTCTGATCGGGATGTAACTCCCTAACACAAGAATCCTTGGCTGAGACAATCTTTTATGAGGAATGATGAATTGGAGGAACAGCTGTCGTTTGGCTGGCAGTTGTTGAAGGTGTATGGGTGTCTTGAAGTGATCCATAAGTTATGGGACAGAATTTTGTCCTGGGGCCAAAGATGAAGGGGGGTCTAGTACTTGCAATTGTTCTTCTCTACCAGCCCATCCATGCAAGATGGTCACCGCTGTCTCCTGAGTATGCAATCTCCACAGTGCATTGCTAGTGTTAGACTACCAATGCACTATACTGCTTTCTGATTGACCAGGACTAGAGATGAGCAAGTACCAAAATGCTTGGGTGCTCGGTACTCAAGTCGAGCTTTTCGTAATACTCGAGAGCTCGTTTCGAGTAACGAACTCCGTTGAAGTTAATGGGCGACTTGAGTATTTTTCAGGCTGGCCGATGCTCGCATAGGGGATGATTTGTGAAACACCAGAAAACCTCATAAAGTCATGGAAACACCACAGAAATGGATAGGGAACGGCAGGGCAGCATGCCTAGGTGCATCTGAGGCTCCCAGGTTGCACTATAAAGCCAAATAGGGGGCAAGAACCTGGCAGTTACACCTCTAACAATTACCTTGGGACAAACCATCATTAGCAAGGCACACGCACTGGCACACCTTAGCTAAGCACCACACTACCTGCAACCAAGGACAATCACTGCCTGCGGGTGACACCGCTGCCTCTTCTCCTGGGTTACATGCTGGCATTGCTGTCCAACCCCCCGCACGAGCCAGTGTCCACAGCGTACTCAAAATGTTTCCTGCGCAGCGTTCAGCTGGCCTCATGCCACACGCTGGCTTTATAGCCACACCACCCTCATGTCTATTTATAAGTGCGTACTGGATGAGGAGGAACCAGAGGCACACACTGCACAGGGTTGGCGTGGCCAGGCAGCGACCCTCCTTGAAAGTGTGGGCGATAGCCCACAATGCTGTTGAGAATTGATGATAAATTGACGTACGATCATCATTCCAATCCCGTGCCACCTCCGTCACAAAATTGTCAGGAGCCGCAAACGTGGGCATAAAGGGGACTCAGGTGCCAGCACTTCTACACATCTCCACAATGCAGCAGCGCATACTAACACCAAAGATTGGTTTGAAGCAGGAGGTGTCACAAAAGTAACCACTGGTATACAGTGAAAGTCTCCTTAAATCAGTTTCGCTTCCTGTGAAAGCTGCAATCCAATATCTCGGATAACTGTGGTAAAACGAAACACGAGAGATAATACATGCCGACTAGCGTTGTTCTGCAGACCCCAAGGAGGAGGAGGGGGTGCCATAATAAGCCCAAGAAACCATAACCGATGTAGGACCCGCAATACTCTGTGTGGGAAGTACGTGAACGGGCCCAGGGCCAGGCTCAGCCCCAGCCTCCACCTTGTGTGACCCAAGGTGCCCTGAGTTGCATAGCGATGGGAAATCCATGTGTCCCCACACAATTCATTCTGTGTATGTGTCAGATAGCTGAACACCGCGCTGGGAAAGCCGTCTGCACTCTGCACCCTACCCAAGTCATTCAGTGTATTTGTGCCCGATAGCTAAAACAACGCAGTGGGAAATATTTGTGTACCCACAGCATAGGCGAGCCCCTGCAACCCAGGGACACTACGAAATATGAAGCAATCAGAGTTCCCACACATGGCAGAGTTTCACCCCGCCCAGGACCTCAGCCTCTGCCCACACCCTCAGCAATCGTGAGCATGAAGCAGACTCCGATGCTAGTACATCTCTGAACGTCTCATTAATGCAGTAACGCTTCTTTTGATTGGTCCAAACCAGTGTCTCAGATAACTGTGGTAACACGAGAGCAAATTCTTGTTGACCAGTGCAGATCCCCAGACCCCAAGCAGGAGGGGGAGGTGGCATAAGAAGCCAGTTAAACCATGACCGAGGTAGGACCCGCAATACTCTGTGTGGGAAGCACGTGAGCGGGCCCAGGGCCAGGTTCGGTCCCAGCCTCCACCTGGTTGACCCAATGTGCCGTCAGTTACTAAGCGATGGGAAATCCATGTGTCCTCAAACAATTTATTCGGTGTATTTGTACCAGATAGCTGAACACCGCGCTGGGAAACCTTTGTGCCCCCAGAGCATAGGCGAACCCAAAAAACTCAAAGACAGTATTACATATGAAGAAATGAGAGTGCCCAAACATGGCAGAGTTTCACCCCACCCAGAAGCTCAGCCTCGGCCCACACTTCTGCCCCAGTCATTCAGTGTATTTGTGCCAGACAGCTGAACACCACAATGGGAAATCCATGTGTCCCCAACACAATTCATTCAGTGTATTTGTGCCAGATAGCAGAACACCACGCTGGGAACCTTTGTGCATCCCCAGTATAGGCGGACCCCTGTAAAATTTACTTTGCAAGTGTATAGGCGAACCCCTCAAACCTTTCGGTAGCAAGTGTATAGGCATACCCCTGTAACATTTCTGTAGCAAGACTATAGGCAGACCCCTGTAACATTTCTGTAGCAAGTGTATAGGCGAACCCCTCAAACCTTCCAGTAGCAAGTGTATAGGCGGACCCCAGTAACATTTCAGTAGCAAGAGTATAGGCGAACCCCTCAAACCTTTCAGTAGCAAGTGTATAGGTGGACCCCTGTGACATTTCAGTAGCAAGTGTATAGACAGACCCCTGTAACATTTCTGTAGCAAGAGTATAAGCGAACCCCTCAAACCTTTCAGTAGCAAGTGTATAGGCGAACCCCTGAAACATTTCTGTAGCAAGAGTATAGGCGAACCCCTCAAACTTTTCAGTGGCAAGTGTATAGTCAGACCCCTGTAACATTTCATGAGCAAGAGTATAGGCGGACCCCTGCAACATTTCTGTAGCAAGAGTATAGGCGGACCCCTGTAACATTTCAGTAGCAAGAGTATAGGTAGACCCCTGTAACATTTCAGGAGCAAGAGTATAGGCGAACCCCTCAAACTTTTTAGTAGCAAGTATATAGGCGGACCGCTGTAATATTGCAGTAGCAAGTGTATAGGCGGACCCCTGTAACATTTCAGTAGCAAGTGTATAGGCCGTCCCCAGTAACATTTCTGTAGCAAGAGTATAGGCGAACCCCTTAAACCTTTCAGTAGCAAGTGTATAGCCCAGGAAAAATTAGTTGAATAACAGTATAGGCAAGGGGCTGAAAAATTAGTGTACCAAGAGTACAAGTGTCCCCCTGAAAAATTGCTGAACCCCGAGGGTAGGTGATACCCCTAAAATATTTTATAGATACAGCTTGTATTGCTTAATTCGTGACAGAGCCTGGAGGCAGCCCTGTGAAAAAAATTGGTTTAAGTTAAACTTTCTAAAACTTTTAAAAATTGTAAAACTTTTAAATAGAACCTTTTGGGCCGCAGTAAAATTGGAAGTTTAGCATGATGACATGCTGTTTTAGGAGGAGGAGTAATAATATCCCAGAGGGATAGGCAAAGCTAATTCTCCCCTTTTTTGGGGGTGATAGAGAATGCATTTTTCTCCTGTTGCTGCAAAAAGAGTCTTTAGGATTCGCTGCTTTCCACCGGAGAAGAAAAGTCTGTGGAAATCCAGCCTTTGTCCATCTTTATGAGTGTAAGAATGTGGGCGCTGTCAGTTAACAGGCGGGTACGCTTATCCGTGATGATCCCCCCAGCTGCACTAAGCACCCTCTCTGACAAGACGCTAGAGGCAGGGCAGGCCAGCACCTCCAGGGCGTACAGCGCAAGTTCGTTCCACGTGTCCAGCTTTGACACCCAATAGTTGTATGGAGCAGAGGCATCACGGAGGACGGTGGTACAATCGGTTACGTACTGCCTCACCATCTTTTTACAGTGCTCCCTCCGACTCAGCCTTGACTGGGGAGTGGTGACACAGTCTTGCTGGGGAGCCATAAAGCTGCCAAAGGCCTTGGAGAGTGTTCCCCTGCCTGCGCTGAACATGCTGCCTGATCCCCGCTCCTCCCCTGCTACTTGGCCCTTGGAACTGCATCTTCTGCCACTAGCGCTGTCAGATGGGAACTTTAGCATCACTTTTTCCACCAGGGCCCTGTGGTATTGCATCAAACTCGCACCGCTTTCCTCTTCGGGAATGAGAGTGGAAAGGTTCTCCTTATACCGTGGGTCGAGAAGGGTTTACACTCAGTAATCCGTGTTGGCCAGAATGCGTCTAACGCGAGAGTCACGAGAAAGGCAGCCTAACATGAAGTCAGCCATGTGTGCCAGGGTACCAATATGCAACACATCGCTGTTCTTACTAGGAAGATGGCTGTCAGGATCCTCCGCCTCCACAGCCCATACACGCTGAACAGATGAGAGGGAAGCAGCATGGGTACCCTTTGCAGTGTGCCCAGCTGTCTCTTCCCCCTCCTCCTCCTCCCCCTCCCCCTCTTCCTCCTCCTCCAAAAAGCACTGAGATATAGACGTGAGGGTGGTCTGGCTATCCTTCAACATACTGTCATCCCCCGTCTCCCGTTCTAACAGCAAAGCGTCGGCCTTAATGCTTAGCAGCGAACTTCTCAGCAGGCAAATCCGCGGGATGGTAATGTTAGTGATGGCCGCATCGCCGCTCACCATTTTTTTTTTCAACAATAAATTTTTATTCGACAACTTGCATACAAGACAATTTGTGCTCATTGAAGATTTGCATAAACAGGCAACAATATATAACATCTAATATGCATCAGGATAGATAATGAGACAATTGCACTATGGAGCACTGCAAGGAGCTTGTCACAAAAGCATTTTCTGTTTTTTAAAGAGAAAGAGGAGTAGGCAAGTAGTAATACGGGAGCATAGGGAGAGGGGAGGGTGTGGAGGGGGGGGAGGGATGTATGTGGGGGGGTGGACAAGGGAAGGGGGAAATTAGATATAATGTAAGACAAAAACTTAAAACAACAAGAAAGGCCTGAAACAAGGCCTGTATCTAAGACTTAAACAACAGGTATTAGATATTAAAACGGTCCACATAAACTTTATTCTAGTTTTGAGAATTTTCTTAACCACGGATTCCACGTCACATAGAATTTAGAAATCGTGTCGTTACGTAAGGCAAGTATCTTTTCGTATGAACTATGTTCAGTTATCAAGTTAATGAGTTCTGATCGATTTGGTGGAGTTTCGGACCTCCATTTTTTGGTAATTAGATATTTTGCACCTAATAGGATATGTCTTATGAGGTTTTTTGAAAGGGGGTCAATCCCACCAGGATCCATCAGAAGGAGGGCTACTTTCGGGTTGAATGGAAGAGTTTCCCGGGACACATCTCGCAGTAGTTGGTAGGTTTCCTTCCAAAAGGGTTTTACTTGTGGGCATGACCAAAATATATGAAGGAGGGATCCTTGCCCCCCACAACCTCTCCAGCAACTGTCATCTAGGGCTAACTTCCTATTCCTCATGAGGGTTGGCGTAAAATACCACCTCGTGAGTACCTTCAAGTGGGTTTCTATTAAGTTTGCCCCTTGCGAGGCTTGTCCCGCCCATCTGAAGGCTTTCAGCCATTGATCTCTGGGGATTTCTATCTCTAGATCCTTTTCCCAGTTTAATAGATGGCATTTTTTGGATGATCTCAGCTTGCCAGTGAAGATGTCGTAGAAAAATCTAGTTTTGGCGTTCGTTTGGGTATTGTTAAGTATTGAGAGCACTTCTTGTGGGATCTTCAGAGAATTAATATTTTGTGCATTAAGAAGTGATGCGATTTGCATGTGTTTATAACCTTCATTTTCTGGGATATGGTATTTGGATCTGAGATCTTGGAAGGGTAGCAAATGGACCCCAGAAAACAAATCTGAGATGTAGTGAATTCCACTTTTTGACCATGAATTCAGCCTGAGATTAGGTATAAAGAATTCTAGTGTTCTGAGGGGGATGTTGTAGGAGGGAACGGGAGAACCGCTCTCAATTTCTAGGAGGAGCTCTTTCCAGGCCTCTATTGAAGCTTTCATCGGGTGAGAAAGATCAGACAAGATTAGGTGATTTTTAAGATTGGGGGCGTAAGTGGCTAGGGTGAGCGCATGAAGTAGGAGGAATAGAGGTCTTTGATTATTGTACTCTAGCTCTAAAGTTGGCCAACTTAAGTTAGGGTTATGACGTAGCCAAGAGGGTATTTGGCTGAGGATCGTGGCTTTCCGATAAGATTCCAGATTAGGGACGCCCAATCCTCCTTGGTTTTTATTTAAAGATACTGTGGATAATGTCATTCTTGGTCTTTTATTTTGCCAGATATATTTAGATAGCTGTTTCTGGAAGCTTTCAATTGTATGCTTTGGAATTTGTAGAGGTAGGGTACGGAAAAAATGGAGAATTTTGGGTAAAATAATCATCTTATATGAAATCACTCTACCCAACCATGATAGAGGCCTTTTGCTGAAGGAATCTAGTTCCTTTTGTAATTGTTTAAGTAGGGGGGGGGGGGTAATTGACGTTTATTAATTCTGAAATAGGACAACAAAGTTTTATTCCTAAGTACGGGATGCACTTGATTTGCCATTGAAACGGGAATTCTTTCTTAATATCTTGTTTTAGTGTGTCATTTATGTGCATGCCTAAAATTTGGGATTTAGTAATATTGAGTTTATAGAAGGATGCTTTTGCGAATTTAGTAAGGGTTTGATGGACTTTTCTGAGAGAATGTAGAGGATTGGTAAGAGAAAGTAAGATGTCATCTGCGAATAGGCTAATTTTATGTTGGCGGAAACCTGCGTGGACACCATGTATGTCAGGGTTGCTTCTTATGTGTTCAGCTAAAGGTTCCATGACCAGCGTGAACAGGAGAGGTGACAAAGGACACCCCTGGCGGGTACCATTGGTAATGGGAAAAGAATTTGATAGGGTTCCGTCGACTAAAACCTTTGCGGATGGATTAGTGTACAATGCAGTTATTGCGTTGAAAATGTTGCCACTGAAACCGAATTTAACGAGTGTAGAAAAAGCAAATTCCCAATGGAGGCGGTCAAAAGCTTTTTCAACATCAAGTGCGACCAGAATTGAGGGGGAGAGTGTGGTGGAGTTTTTGTGGATCAGATTTATGATCCTTCTGGTCGCATCCGATGCCTGTCTCCCGCACGTGAAGCCAACCTGGTCCGAGTGGACTATGCTGGGTAGAATTTTTAAGAGTCTGCAGGCTATTGTTTTGGCATAACTTTTTATATCGCAATTCAGCAGCGATATGGGCCTGAAGTTGGCAGGTGAGACGGGATCTTTCCCTGCTTTGGGAATGGTCACAATTGTTGCCTCCAACATCTCTGAAGGGAAAGAGCGCTGCTGGATACCTTGGTTGAATGCTTCTGACATGTGCGAGATGATCGGTGGGTAAAAAGCCTTATAGTAATCGTTTGAGAAACCATCTGGTCCGGGAGCTTTTTGGGGTTTTAGAGAGTGGATGGTATCTTTGAGTTCTGAAGGAGTTAAAGGAATGTTTAGGGAAAGAAGCTGGTTTTGTGAAAGGGAAGGGAGCTTTATCTCATCCAAAAAGGAGTCTATTATTTGGGTTGATGGTTGGGGTGTTTCCGCGTCGTTTTTTAGATTATACAGCTTACTGTAGTAATGCCGAAAGGCTTCTGAAATTTGAGAAGGATGATGTAATTTTATTTTTTTGTTTTTTGGGGTCTAGGATGTAGGGAATCAAAGATTTTTGAGTTCTTTTTTTAACTATCCTGGCTAACAAGCGGGAGGGCTTATTATTTGAGACATAGAAGGTCGCCCGGGAGGATTTTTGTTCTCTGTCATAGTTGTCTAAAAGTTTATGTCTGAGTTCAAAAAGTTCCTTATGTAAGTCTTCTGTGGGAGATTTCTGTAGTGATTGTTCTGTATTGGTTATTTGAGCTGTGAGTACGTTTAACTGTTTCATTTTTTCTTTTTTATGGTGCGAGCTAATTTTGATTAGGGTCCCTCTTATGAATGCTTTGTGAGCATTCCATATGGTTATTGGGGATACATCCGGGGTAGTGTTCTTTGCAAAATATTCTTTAAGGTCCGTTAGTATCTTTTCTCGATACTTTGGAATTTTCATGAGAAATACATTATTTCTCCATGTTTTTGCTTTTTCTTGTGTGTTTTCCAAGTTTATAGAAATTTCTGTTGGGGCATGATCGGACCAGGTTATTCTGCCTATCTGGGCACCCTTCAGCATCGGGAGGGCCTTTTTGTTGACCAGAATAAGGTCTATTCTGGAGAAAGCTTTGTATCTGGCCGAATAGAAAGAGAATTCCTTCGACGATGCGTTTAAGCATCTGAATGTGTCAAATAGATTTTCCCTCTGTAGCCAGGGTAGTAGGGAAGGGGAAGTTCTCAAATGACCCCTTGACGAGTCAAGGGTTTTGTCTGGGACTGCGTTGAAGTCCCCGCAAATTATCAGAGTCCCAGTTTCACATTTTCTAATCTTTCTAATTATTTTATTTAGGAAGCGTATCGGGGCCTGGTTGGGTGCGTATAGATTCACTAGGGTGAAAGGTTTGGAGTTTATCATTCCAGTGAGGATAAGATATCTGCCTCTGGGATCCGCGATTTGTGAGTGTATTTCGGTAATGATAGTATCTCTAAATGCGATTAGGACCCCTGCCTGCTTTTTAGATGAGCATGCTGAAAAGATCTTGGGGAATTTTTTGTGTAAGATTGTTAGAGAAGTGGATTCTGTTAGGTGGGTCTCTTGGACACATAAAATGTCAGCTTTAGAGGAAACAGCTTCCTTCCACAGGGAGGAGCGTTTGAAGGGGGAGTTCAAACCATTTGCGTTTAAAGAAAGAATTTTGATAGGCATTGTGTCTCGTGTGTTTATGGGTTAGAAATTTAAGACGTGGAAAACATGTGTTACATGGACCTTAGAACAATCAAACCTTAACAAGTGAGAAAGATAAGTATATGTTAACTGTTACTTTACTGTATAAGATCTGGTTATGACTCTAAATATCTTATTTCTTTAAGAAAAAGCGTTAATACTGAAGAAAAATAGATTTAGGACAAAGACAACATAAGTCAGAGTAAAGTGAGAAAAAAAGAAGTTGTCTCAGGTTAAAAAAAAACCTGTACAATAGCGGTGTGGGGGGAAAAGTCCGCCTGGGGATAGCCGGGCACATCCACCAGATATTTTGAAAACGAAAAGACTTCTTGTGTCCCAATAATATTCAGTTAAAGGGCAGTTCATGGTTAACAGCATGAGGTCTTTTTGTAGAAGGCTGTTGGTGATGCGTCGAGGGAAGGACTATGCCCCATTTTTTGCACATCTGGGTAGCGTCCTCTGGATTGAGGCAAACATGGGTAGTGTCGTCCTTCCTTATCAAGATTTTAGTCGGGAAGCCCCATCTATAGGGTATTTTTGCCTGACGCAAAGCTGTGGTAAACAGGGAGAATTTCTTCCTTTCAAGCATTGTGGCTTTAGAGAGATCCGCAAACAGATGTATATTTTCATAGGGAGCTGGTAGCGGGTTAGACCTTCTTGCAGCTGACATTAAAGCTTCTTTTGTTTGGAAAAAGTGTATCCTTGCAATAATGTCTCTTGGTATGGAGTCGGCTAAATATCTAGGCTTGGGTAGCCTGTGCGCTCTATCAATAGATAGGTCTAGATTGGAGGCATTAGGAAGCAGGGCGGACATTAGGCGGTTTAGGTAGGCAGGAATCTCAGGTGTTGTAATGATTTCCGGGACTCCACGGATTTTGATATTGTTTCTCCTGTTCCTGTCCTCCATGTCCGCTATTTTCGTTTTTAGTTGGGTTACTTCATCTACCAGCTCATAATGCGCATCTATAAGCGCATTATGCGACTGCGAAAATTCTCCCATTTTATTTTCCGTGTGTGATACTCTTTCTCCTATGTCTTCTATCGTGGTTTTCAGTGAGTTTCTTAGGGAGTTGAAGTTAAGTTGTAAGGAGTCGCTTAAAGCAATCACCATCTCCTTAATAAAGGTTTCAGATGCTGGCTGGGAGGACGAAGGAAGAGCTGTGATATACTCTTTTAAGGATGGGGACTGATGCTCAATATTTGATAGAGCAGTCTATCTTGGGTCTTTGTTTGAGCGGGCTATCTGTAGGGGATGTATCTTCCATGCGAGGTAATAAGGAAGAAGAAGAGGCCGACGCCATTTTGTGAGCAGCAGATAAGGCTATATCATGCGCCTTCTCTGCCCTTTTGTTAGGAGCAGGCAGTTCTTGAAACACACTCTCAAAAGAGGAGGAAGAGCGTTTCTGTAGAGAACTGTTCTGGGACCCTTTTTTTTGTTTAATTGGGCTATTCAGCGCATAGGTGACATGTGACATCTGTTTAGTGGTGTCAGGCGCCATTTTCAAGGCATGCTGCGGGGCACTGTTATAGTTAATTTCTGCCTCTTTGTGTGGTGCAGAAGTGTCGGCAGCCTCACTCACCATCTGTCTTGTTGAAGGCTCCGGAGGGGATCCTCTGTGCGCCGGGGGTGAGAGCGAGACGTCGGAGCGCTCGCTGCAGGGGTCTGCCTGGCTGTCTGTGCCGAGAAGAAATCATCCAGTCTCTTCGGCTGCGGGCGCTGGTTTCTCCGTCGGGACATCTCCGGGAGGGATCCTCAGACAAACGGAGATGTTAGAGGTAGGAATAAGGCAGGGAAGTCTCTTTTTTAGTAGGTTAAAGTCGCTTTTTGGTGGGATGACAAGCAGGGCTCCGGTACTACACGGCCATCATGAGCTCGTCCAGGCCACGCCCCGGCCGCTCACCGTTTTTGTTGACTCCTCAAAGTTTCCGAGGACCTGGCAGATGTCTGCCATCCATGCCCACACCTCTGTAAAGAACTGCGGAGGCTGACTACCACTCCGCCGCCCATGTTGCAGCTGGTATTCCACAATTGCTCTATGCTGCTCGTACAGCCTGGCTAACATGTGCAGCGTAGAATTCCAGTGCGTGGGCACGTCGCACAGCAGTCGGTGCTCTGGCAGGTGAAACCGACGTTGCAGTGTCCTGAGGGTGGCAACATCCATGGTGGACTTGCGGAAATGTGCGCAGACACGGCGCACCTTGCCGAGCAGGTCAGACAAGTGGGGGTAGTTTTTCAGAAAGCGCTGAACCACCAGATTGAAAATGTGGGTGGGTTGAAAGAGGTGGCATAATACGCCGTAGAAACCAGCACCTAGGTGGGACCCGCTATTCTTGGTGTGGGTTGCCTGTGAGCGGTTTCAGGCTCTGACTCGGTCCCAGCCTCCACCAAGTTCACCCAATATGCCGTCAGGGAGAAATAGTGTCCCTGCCCACCAGTACTTGTCCACGTGTCCGTTGTTAAGTGGACCATCCCAGCAATTACGTTGGTGGGGGTATGGTTAATGTTGCGGGAGACGTGCAATGTGCTGGTGTAGGGCAGGGACGGCACACCGGAAAAATAGTGGCAACTGGGGACCGAGTAGAGCGGGACCGCTGCCGCCGCCATTATGTTTTTGAAAGCCTCCATTTCCACAAGCCTGTACGGCAGCATCTCCAGACTGATTAATTTGGCAATGTGCACATTTATAGCTTGTGCATGTGGGAGGGTGGCAGCGTATTTCTGCTTTCGCTCCAACGCTTGTGTTAGCGACAGCTGAACGCTGCGCTGGGAGACATTGCTGGATGGGGCCGAGGACAGCGGAGGTGAGGGTGTGGGTGCAGGCCGTGGAGGACCGTGGAGGTGAGGGTTGTGGCACAGGAGAAGAGTCAGTGGTGTGACCCGGAGGCAGTGAATGGCCTTCATCCTACCTTGTGGGGTGCTTGGCCATCATATGCCTGCGCATGCTGGTGGTGGTCAAGCTGGTAGTGGTGGCTCCTGAGCTGATCCTTGTGCAACACAGGTTGCACCCCACTGTTCGTTGGTCGTCTGCGCTCTCACTAAAAAACATCCACACCTTTGAACACCTAGCCCTCTGCACGGAGGCTTGGTGCGAGGGGGTGCTGTGGGAAACAGTTGGGGAATTCTTTGCTCTGGCCCTGCCTCTCCCCCTGGCCACCCCACTGCCTCTTCCAACCTGCCCTGCTGCTGCACTTGCCTCCCCCTCTGAAGCCTTGTCCTCAGTAGGCTTAGCAAATCTGATGGGGTCAGTCACCTCATCATCAAGCAGCTCTTCCCTTGGACTTCCTGCCCTTACAACGACCTCACTGACAGACAACTGTGTCTCATCATCATCGACCTCCTCACCCACTGAAAGCTCTTGAGACAGTTGCCAGAAGTCCCCAGCCTTATCACCCGGACCCCGGGAACGTTCCAAAGGTTGGGCATCGGTCACGACAAACTCCTCAGGTGAGAGAGAAACCATTTTTTCAAAATCAAGGCAGGGACCCGAGAACAGTTCCTGGGAGTCTGCCTGCTCAGAATATGTAATTTTCATGGAGTGACGAGGCTGGGAGGAAGGAGAAGCAGCCAGAGGATTCAGAGTTGCAGTCCCTAGGCAGGGAGTAGTGGACTGCGTAGAAGACTGGGTGGTCGATACATTGCTGGATGCATTTTCTGCCATCCACGACAGGACCTGCTCACACTGCTCTGCTTGTAATAAAGGTCTACCACGCGGACCCATAAATTGTGATATGAAGCTGGGGACCACAGAAGCTTGCCTCTCCCCTAATCCCGCAGCAGATGGCTGTGATTCACCATGCCCATGACCTCGGCCTGTGCCCACACCCTCACTTGGACGTCCGCGTCCTCGACCCTTACTCCTACTCCTCATCATGGGGGATTAAGGATAGAGCAGGGCCCAAATAAAATACCCCACTGTACAGCACTGACAACTGTGGCTTAATTCACCGCACACAGAGACTTGTAGATAGCGGAGGCTCTATGCTATGACTTGAAAAAACCCGCTTGCCGGCGCTGATTGGCTGAGACAGTCAATGAAGGGCTGTGAATGGACATCGAGCGCGCCGATAACCAATCACAGCACTCTATTGCTGGAGGCAGGGTTCTCAAACCTGGCCTACGGCAATAGACTTGTGAGTGCAGAGGAAGCCCGGATCAACAGCAGAGACCAGCGGCCGCGACCCGGACTGCAGCGGCTAGGTGAGTATTGCTTTTTTTTTTTCTCTACCTAGCTGGGACTGATTTTCGGAGTAGGGCTTCTATTGCAAGCCCTCACCCCGAAAATCGGCGAGCGGTTAACGCTGCCAAAAACGCGGCACCAAGTGTTGCCGCATTTTTAGCAGTGCTAAAACCGTTGCCCATTCATTTCAATGGGCGACGCAGGTTTGAAAACGCCCAGGAATAGAACATGCATCGCTGTCAAAGCGCAGCGTTGGGAGGCGCCGCGTTTTCAGCCCTGTGTGAGCAGCCCCATTGAAATGAATGGGAGTGTTGTACAGCGTTTAGTGCTGGGCTGAAAAGGCAGCGCTAAACGCTGTATAAAGCGCCCCGTGTGAGGGAGGCCTGAGTGTGCTGTGTCATACCCGTGACTTGGGATCAGGGACATTGGGAAAGTCCTTTGTATTTAATCATTGTTTATCTGTTTTCACTTTTGCATCTACTGCTCTGGTGGGCGTATTAGTGGGCAATTAGGATTTGTTTTCTTTTGTAGCTCGGACGCCAGTGCCCTTGGGCATGATTTGCAGTAGTGAGAGGTGAGGTGCTGAATGAAGCACGGATTCAGACATTTTGCTTTACTTGTAAACACAATGTTATTATTAAATCAGACAGGCAGACGAGGTCCTTCCCTTCAACACATACAGTGAATAATAGAGGATACACAATCTGCAACAGTGAAGATACTTGTGTCTAGCACATCTATATCCTGGGAGCTTCCTCTGAATTTCTTTTCTCCATCCCTCTTCATATTTATATCTCTTCATCTCCTCTCTCTTATCTTTCCTCTGCTCACTGTCACAACTGACTCTCCTATTCTGTTACTGTTTCTCTGCTTTCTCTTGCTCTGCCTGTTCCTTCTGCTGCTCTCTGCCACATCTGCCTTCTGCGACCATTGTGTCCTGCTATGTATTGCCTCTGTCACCTGACCAGTCTGTCTGCAGCCAATCACAACCTATTTGGTGCTTAGGCTACCTGCATCATCTGAGGCTCTATGCATTTTTTCTAACCTGTGCAGCTGAATAACAATCACCTAACTGGTTGCTTGGTTACCTGCATGCCTTGTGTAAAATTGACTCAGATTAAACCCCTAGGGCTGGTTATTATATTACTGGCCCTTACAGCTAAACAGCGCTATGTAGTGCCCTTTTTCAGGCCACTACACTACTTTTATCTAATCTATATGTACGATCCCCATTTAGAATGTGCTCCATGACTGACAATGCCATCCAGTGTACATCTCATGTCATGTATAAAGTTCATTGTACATCTAGTGCCATCCAGTGTACATCTTGTACCATGCATACAATCCAGTGTACCTCTTGTGCAATGTATGCCATCCCTGGACAGCCAGGTGCATAGTGCTGCATAAGATGTGAGCATGTTGCACATTTGGAAGCCGGGTTCCTGGATCTAAATGAACAGTTTGTAACACTGGCATCCATTGGCATCATGCAAAGGAGTTTGTTGTTCACTGAGCCCTCGCTGGGGTAGATGTGGGGTGGATGGTAGTATGGGAGTACAAGATGAGCAGGCAGCTAGCTGGGTGCCAGGAGGAGGGATAGAGAAATGAGAACCAGGGAGGCTAGTCCTGAAGTTGGCAGATGAGGAGGATGCCATTACAGGAGTAGCCCTGCTGCAGCACGACATGCCCTCTGACCACCATGGGGCATCTTCTCCAGTAAGAAGGGGAATAGGAGCGCAGGGCAGGCTATTTCAACACAACAATTGCTTGTCGTCTTCCCAGCACTCGAGTTCAACACATCGCGGATTGGGTTGACAGATTACTAGGAGGGGCGGGTGAAGATCCAGCAGTCATGGTGCACATTGGCATCAATGACAAAGTTAAAGGGAGGTGGAAAATTCTAAAAAACTATTTCAAGGAACTAGGATGTAAGTTCGAGGCGAGGACCTTCAAAGTAGTATTTTCTGAAATACTACCTGTAGCACAAGCCACACCAGAAAGAGAGTGGGAGATTAGGGAGGTAAACAAGTTGCTCCAGAGTTGGTGTAAGAAGGAGGGGGTTGGGTTCCTGGAGAACTGGGCTGACTGCTGTTGGCTACAGGCTCTACCATAGGGACGGGCTGCATCTCAATGGGGAGGGTGCAGCTGTGTTGGGGAAGAACCAGAAGGATAGAGGGGAATACAGTGTAGACAGTGACCTGAGACTAAGGAATGGGTGAGGAATGGTGGGAGGGGTTAGTACAGTTAGAACTGACAGAACAGTTAGTAGGGATACACATAATATAAAAAATAACCAAAACCTTTTAGACTGTAAGGAGACTAATGCTAGAAGTCTGACCAATATAGTAGATGAACTAGAACTAAGAACAGCTGAGGAATACTACAATATAGTGGGAATCACGGAGACCTGGTTGGATGAAAGCTGTGACTGGGTGGTGAAATTACTGGGTTAAGTCTGTTCAGAAGGGATCGTAAAAATCAAAAAAGGGGCGGTGTTGGTCTTTATGTAAAATCCTGTTTAACCCCTTGAGTGGCACGCCCGGAAATTTTCCGGGACAAGCTCCACTGCCCATAACGATATAGCCTGGAAGATTTCCGGGATATGTATTACTATGGGAGCTGCAGAGCACAATGCCACAAGCTGTGGCAGTGTGCTCTGCCTGCACAGTCCCACACAGAGTAGTTCAGGTCTTTGAAATAAGACGCAGGGAGATACTGATGATCTGCCGGCAATCTCCCACTTTTAAATTTAAACTCCTGCCCTAGTTTGTATACAGGTTGCCATAGAGACCATCGGCTTGTCAGAAGCAAGCCGATGGTCTCTGTGGCAGGGAGAGCTGGTGCTTGGCTGTCAGAGGACAGCCAGGCACCAGCTCTTACAGCAGAGATCAGAGAAAACCTCTGATCTCTGCTTTGTTAACCCTTTACATACTGCAGTCTATGTGACTGCAGCACGTAAAGGGCTGTCACCATTGGACCCCCGGAATGTGATCCCCCCTAAAGGGACAAAAAAAGAAAAGTTTAAAACAAAGTTACAAAAATTATAAAAAAACAAAAGCACTTGTCTCCCTTTACTTTGTAAAAAATTAAAAATAACATTACACGTGGTATCCCTGTGTCGAAATGACCCAAAATAGGAAGTTAGTATATTATTTAACCCCTTAATGACACGGCCCCTTTTTTTTTCTTTTTTCCCCATTTCTTTTTTTCCTCCCCCTGTTTAAAAAATCATAACTCCATTATTTATCCATCGCCGTCGCTGTATGAGGGCGCCCACCCACTGGCGTTTGCGTTTACCGCGATTTTTCCGCGCGTTTTTCGCGGCGTTTTCGCGGCTTTTCCATTAATTTCCATTGACTTTCATGGGTGCATTAGGAGAAAAATAAGGACACATATGCAACTGACAGTTCCTATGTTAAAAACGCAAACGCAACGCAAAAAAAACGCCAGTGGACAGGAACACATGTTATCTCTATGCCTGTGCAGGAAAAACGCAAAACGCAGGTAAAAAAACGCCAGTGGGTGGGCGCCCTGAGGGTTGTTGTTGTGTTTTGCGGGACAAGTTGTATTTTTCACTACTATTTTGCTACTATTTAATGTATCATATAATGTACTGAAAAACTTTTACAAAATTCTTAGTGGAGTAAAATGAAAAAAAAACGACATTCCGCCATCTTTCAGTGCGTTTTGTTTCTACGGTGCACAAACTGCAACACAAATGACCTGATATCTTTATTCTACAGGTCAGTACGATTACTGCGATTCCAAATTTGCATAGTTTTTTTTTTGCTGTAGTACTTGTATGGTTTTTCAAAGACATTTAATTTTTTAAAATTATTTTCTGCTGCATCTTCTGCGCGCAATAACTTTTTATTTTTCCGTCGACCTACTTGAGCGAGGGCTCATTTTTTGCGAGATGTCCTGTAGTTTACGTTAATACTAATTCGGAATACATATGACTTTTTGATCACTTTTTATTGCATTTTTTCTGGGAGACAGGGTGACTTAAAAAGTGCATTTCTGGCGTTCTTTATTTTTTTTCGGACTACGTTCACCGTGCGGGACAAATAATGCACTACTTTGATATCTCGGACTTTTACGGAAGCGGCGATACCAAATGTGTATTTTTCTGTTATGATTTAGATTTTTTTATTATAGATATAGCATAGGAAGGGGGATTTAAACTTTAGTTACAGGGATTCACCTATACTCTTGCTCCAGAAATGTTTCAGGGGTCCGCCTATACTGTGGGTGCACAAAGGTTTCCTATAGCGGTGTTCAGCTGTCTGGCACAAATACACTGAATGACTTGGGCAGAAGTGTTGGCCGAGGCTGAGGTTCTGGGTGGGGTGAAACTCTGCCATGTTTGGGCACTCTCATTTCTTCATGTGTAATACTGTCTTTGTGTTTCATGGGCTCCCCTATGCTGTGGGTGCACAAAGACTTCCCATTGCGGTGTTTTAGCTATCTGGCACAAATACACTGAATGACTTGGGTAGGGTTCAGTGCAGAAGGCTTCCTCCATTGCGGTGTTGAGCTATCTGACACCTACTCAGAATGAAGTTTGTGGGGACACATGGATTTCCCATAGCTATGTAACTCACGGCACGTTGGGTCAACGAGGTGGACCAAATTTAGGGAATGCTAAAAAGGGTGTGGAGGGGCGGTATTATTTTTAGGGAGTCAATTTTGTTTTCCGCACAAGGGAGCAAAGGGGCCGGTAATTTATTCAGTTGTGCCCGGAAATCCAACGGGTGTTCCTCCATTATAGGCCGAGCCGTGTGTCCTGTTAGTAGATTAGGGCCACAACGGGTCTGAACAAGGGACAAGCAGGGGGATCCATTTTGGGGTGAAAATCCTCATTTTCATCTGCACTATAGAAAAAAAACTGCCTTTAAAATGACACATGTGCAAAAATATGAAATTTTATTTTTTGTCCTGTAAATTGCGTTATTTTCTGAAAAACACACTGTGGGGTCAAAATACTCCTGACCCTCTCAGTGAATATATTAAGGGGTGTATTATTGACACCTATGAGCCTTTGCAATCTTAGTTGATATAAGAAAACAAAATGTTCCTCAAAATTTTAATAATTTTAAAGGGGTTTTCCAGTCACAAAGTTACTTTTTAGCTAAGCCTATTGTTGTATAGCAATCAACTCAATAAACTCCTCTAAATACCTTTTATCTTCTGTTTTCATGTCTTTCTGATATTGCATGCTCTTGCAGCCTCACTTTTTGTCTAGCCCATTTACATGCAAAGATAATCTTTCAAAGATTTAAAGATTGAAAGTTTTAGCAATCTGTTGCATAAAATGTTAATGGACATTAATGTCCATTAACACTTTATCATCTTCATTTGCATGTAAAAGGGCCTCCAGGAACTGTTTGCAGAGCCCAGCTTGTGACTAATCACATGCCCTAATTCCATGCACAGACATGAGAATTCATGTGCACGAATGGGGAGAATAGAGCCCATTGCTGGCAATGGGTTCATTTTCACATTCTTTTTCACGCATCCATGCTTTTGGGTGCTTAACAGTCAATGGGAATGCCTGAACATTTCCACTCAACCTGTCTAAACTCTATTAAAGCCTGGAGGCAGCGCACGATGCCAAGGAGCTTCGATGTGGAGCTCCTCATTGCTTTTGTGGAAGAGCTCTGAAAATACGCGTGAAAAAGCCCTGTTCAATGCACAAGTTTTCACGCAGCAAAGCACGCCGGTGTGTCAGGAGCCTCAGTTCCAAGACAAAATCTGCAACAATTACGCTACGTGGAGCAGTATGTTCACATGGCGGATCATTTCAGTGGGATTTTCCACATGGAGTCTGTCGCTACCTGCTCATTCAAGCTGATGTATTTTTGGTCAGTGTGTGGTCTGTATTTCACCACGTGGGCCCATTATGGCCACTAATGTATCATGGAGCCAAAACAGACATGCGGTTCCTCACTGTCAGATGTTGTCAGATGTGAGATGCAGCCACGAATGCTGAGCACGACATCCATATGACCATGAGAATGGGCCCTAAAGCCGTGGCCGTAATCGGCGGCACCTTTCCTGTGGATCAACAGACAGATTCAGCCCTAGGCAAGATACAAATGCAGATCTGCGGAAATATGTGGCAAATAGGCAGATTTCTGTGGCGGTTTTTCAGGCGGATTAAGTGGGGAAAATCCTGTGGCAGATTCCACTGTGTGAACATTCTGTTCCCGTGATATTTTTTTGAAGCTATGCTACAATTACCATAGAGGCAAAGAAGAGACAAAACAATTTTCATTCTCTCTTTCTCATTCATACTCTCTCTCCTTCTCACTCATTCATTCTCTCATTCTCTCTCCCTCTAATTCATATTCATATTCGTTTCTCTCATTCACAGTCTCTCTCAGATTTTCTCATTCAGATTATCTCTCATTTTTTCTCTCATTCATTCTCTCTTTCATGTTATTTCTCTCATTCATACTCTCTCATTCATATTCTTTATCACATTATCTTGCTCATTCATATTCTCTCATTCAACCTCTCTCATTCATATTCTCTATCACATTATCTCACTCCTTTGCTTATTCTCGCTCATTCATTCTCTATCACATTCATTCTCTAATTCATCACCTCCTACTATCTCTCATTCATTATATATCACATGTTCTCTTTCTCTTCTGTGTCACTGTTTGTTTAGAAAATGAATGCTTAGTTTTTCTCTGGAATAACCCATTACATTTGTACGTCTCCCAAATGGTTAAAAAACCAAAAATTTTCAAATGTGCATCCAGAATAAAGTAAACAGATGGACTTATATATCTCATCAACAATTTGTACAGTATGTTTACACATATTTGACATTGAAAATGTGAAAAAAATGACAATTTTTCAAAATTTTCCCAATTTTGGCGCTTTTATTAAATACCCACAAATTCTATGGGTCTATTTTTACCACGTAAATGAAATACAACATGTGGCGAAAAAACAAGGTCAGAATCACCTGGATGTGCAGAACCTTTACGGAGTTATCTTATGATAAAGTGACATGTGTCAGATTTCCAAAATGTGGGGCAAACAGGCTTGGTCACTAAGGGGTTAACATAAAAATTAAACTAAATAATAAGTCTTTTTCTGATGACACTTTCCCTTTGAAGCCCAAACTAGACCACATGCTTACAGGGTTAACTGCAAGTTGGAGTCATGATGAGTGGTAGATTTCTAAAGAGCGAAAACATTGAAAAGAGATGTTTGTAATAAGCAATTAGTGACGCATCAATCTCCCTACAACCCAGCCAGCTTTAGGCGTCAGTGTCCTGGGGACCCCAACTGCCAGCTGCTATTCATAGTTGGGGTCCTGGGCTCATCCTCCACAACTTCTATACTTACACCCCTGGTTGGATCGATCCAAGTTACCAGCGGCAACATCATTTTTGAGCTGACCCTTTGCATCTTCACTGAATGCTTTTATCTTCGGCCAAGATGGGACCTCAAGTTCCTCACGAATTTTCTTCTATTGGCACCTTATATGTTTTTTCTTTCTTCTTAGATATAATAGCTGGTTAATGTCTCAAAGCAGATAAAGTACAAGAGGAGGAAGCGAGTTCTTCAGACGAGGATATGTGTCAGTGATGAGACGTCACGATGACATTGTGAATCACACCGACTTTAAGGGTGAGGTGTGGATCACCAGCTGTCTCTCCGGCATTGTACACAATGTATACCCACAAAGAGAGGTGTCTCACAGGGCATCAATCAAAAGATTTGCTGAACACTAGAAAGCTGTAGAAAACGAGCCGATATATCATCATTTTTAAAAGGCGTCGTGACATTTCAAAGTTACACTGAACCTGAGAGCAATGAGAATGACAAACGGCCATCATAATGCCATGGAGAAAAATGATCAATCACAATTTACTTGCCGTGGCAAGACCAGAGTTGAAAAAAAAACATATTTTTGAGAATTTTTGAAAATACAAAATGAAAACAACTAAATGGCCAAAAAAGCAATCTGTACATAAAGTCAGAATCTGATGTAATTTAATATATGTAGACGGATCTATAGGCAGGATGCTGGAGCACGAATGAGTTGTCAGATCTGGGGAGTACAGAGTCCAGCGTCCGAGGATACAGCGGGGTAGAGATATTAACCTTGTCATGGGGCTCTACCATCTCCTCCCTCAGGGTAGCTCAGGACCTCATTACTGCTGGGGAGATCACAGGGATAGTAACTGGGGGTTACCTTAAGACAAGTTGTCACTCATGACACCACCATTCCTTCTCCTAGAATGGATCTTGTAGATAAATAAAATATTCCCACATCAGAAGAGTATATTTTGGAACAAAACCAGAAACAGTCGATCTTGTCAGTTTACTTAAACGTCTTACCAAAGTAATATAACAGTCTCAGTACAATGGTATACAGAATTATATCTCGATGGAGCTCACGGGGTAATGGAACAATTCACAGGCCAAGTTATTTGCAGGTCCTTTCACTCCCGACAATCACTTTCTCCACCGGCAACAACACTCACTCTTGCTTTCTTCTCTTCTCGCTAATAAGTGGTTCCTCTCTCAGTACTCAGCAGTGGTACAGAGGATCCCTGAGTTGAACAGGCCCAGGATGA
Source organism: Eleutherodactylus coqui (assembly GCF_035609145.1). Taxonomy (NCBI): domain Eukaryota; kingdom Metazoa; phylum Chordata; class Amphibia; order Anura; family Eleutherodactylidae; genus Eleutherodactylus; species Eleutherodactylus coqui. Next base: position 174,746,010 of record NC_089845.1, read on the forward strand.
GCATAAGGCAATTGCTTGGCCTCCTCCATACTCCACGCACAGACCTGTAACACCCCAATGAACTTACTGTCCATATGGCCGGAAGCCTAGTCCTAGTCATGTGACACCAACTCTCTAACTGGACACTCAGGATGAGATATCGCAGAAATAATGGAGACGAGTCCAGTAGTATTTTAGTAATCTGAGAGAGTGCATATTTACTAAACTATGAAAATTGCAGTAACAATTCAGTTAACAGTTCTCTGTAACATATTTGCAGCAATAAACTGGCAATTTGAGTAACAAGAAGATGTAGCAGTATTGACTTGATGATACACTGACTTCAAAACTCTCTCTCGCTTGCTTTACTGTAGATTGATTTAACTAGACAATTTTCCCCACTAGTGGATTTAGATGAATGATTGATTTAAATTAGACTGAAGGCTATTATGAAGCAGAGGGGCAAGTGGCTGTATGCTAATCCGGGCTTGGATTTCACTGGGTAGCTACAACTCACTGTTTGATGAAGATAGACCTCAGAAAGGCTTGGCCTTTCTTTCTCTGCTTCTGCAAGATGCCAAGGGAGCAGGTTTTTCAACTCCATGTAGCACTGTCTCACTAACTATATGAGACTACTTTACATGGCAAACATTGAATAGTCCAGGTTTGGCTGCTATACTAATAGGTATTATGCATTTACGCAGACAACATCTGATCCGCGAAATATATACTCACCTGTGACTAACTCTATACTTACCATCTCGCCATCAAACACTTAGGATTACACCCCGAGAGGCATATCCTAAAACTTATAAGAGGTCCCTGAGGAGCTCAAGAGTTGAGCGAAACGAGCCGGACCAAAGGACCAAATATAGACTGAGTTTTCTTGGTGACAATACCAAAGTATAAACAGCTTTTGTCTTGGGGACCATCAGTTTCCCCTGATAACTGATACCCATACGAGAGGGGTGTATCATCATTTAAAAACAGTCATTTGTTGCCTCTGAGAGATATCTGTTTTGATATTTCACTATATCGAGAAAGAAAGATAGTGGCATCTACATACTCAAAAACTCTCTGAGATATAGCTTCAGAGATAATCTTCTTTTTTATGTACTTTGTGTGTCAGTCTGTGTCAGCACTATTTTAAATTTTAATTGGTTAATTAAAGGTTACGTTTTAGAGTCCTAACAGTGAAAGGTTTTTCAACTCACTCTACCTCTGGTAGCAAACGTGCTGTAACAAACTTCTCCTCTCCGACAACAGAACTGAAACCTCTCTGTCGCGGCCTGTCGATCGTGACAACGTTGTGGCATGGTGGCCTCAACGCAGGCCAAAGACCTGTTGTCTTGTTAAGCAGGTCAAGGGTTAATGCACAATTACAGAGTTCTGCTGGCGCTGTCTGCCTTTGCTGCATGGATGCATGCTGGATTAGTCATGCCTGAGAGTTGGCTGGAGGTGGGGTTCTCTATTTATACTGCCAGTTTTCAGGTGCTGGGCATGGTGCCTGTGATCCACACGGAGGTGACATAATAAGCAGCCAGACGTTTCCTCAGAGGGTTTTTGTTTTCCCTGGCAGGAGCACGGATCCCATTGAGGCATTATCCAACCAGCTTAGGTCTCTGGCTATCGAGGTTGCTGATGCCATGCAGCAATGCTTAGGTGGTATGGGTTTAGTTACAGAACCTAAGCTGGATCTGCCAGATAGTTTTACTGGTAAAGTTAGGAGTTTTGTGTTTTCAAAGAATTCTGTAAATTGTACTTTAAACTGCCCCCTGTTTCTTCTGTGATGAGTGTCAGAGGGGAGGGCTGGTAATCTCCAGGTTGCAGGAAGATCCTCAGGCCTGGGCATTTTCATTGCCTCCCACCTCTGAGGCTTTTTTGTCAGTGGACTCATTTTTTTCAGCTTTGGGTCTTATCTACGACAACCCCAATAGGGTATCTCTGGTGGAGCGTAAGATCAGAAGCCTATTTCAGGGAAAATCACCTATTGAAGATTTTTGCACAGAGTTTAGCCGTTGGTCTAATGATTTACAGTGGCATGATCCTGAATTAAGGAGTCAATTTTGCTTTGCGCTTTGCGATAAGATAAAGGATCTCATGGTTTCACATCCCACTCCTAATCACAGAAGGTCCCTAAAACAATAATTCTTTATTAATATGCGTTAAAAACATTGGGCTCAAGACAGTCTCCAAATAATAGGGGACAAAACATAAACAAAAACCAGACAATGGACGAGTCACAAGTGCTCATAGACGTCACAGTGTTATAGGAGTGTAAGATCAGAGGGCCGGCAGTAACTCAGGTTAAGTCCAATATGAATCTGGGGTATTGGAGTTTTATAGTTAGAGGTCAGTATGATATATTACACCAACTTGCTCAATTTCCCTTTAATTTAGTTGGCACTCTGGCTCTACACTTTCTAATCTTATACGAAAGTAGCCTAAATAGATGAGCCGATATATTGGGCCCTAGTGGAGTCGATATATTAGGCCCTAGTGAATTGAGATGGTCTCCACTAGTAGAGATTCAAGGTTCTAATTCATTCAGAGTACATAGTCCGTTCAAGGTTCAATGCATTTCAGTCGGACCAACGGCTTTTCAAGAACCGGGTGGTCCGATGTAAAAGATCGTGCACAGGTCTATCCGTATTCAACAGACGTATGACTTATAGCATTAAGATAGTTAGTTGTGGTCTGAATTGGTGCCCATCATATCTTAGTGTTGGTAAACATTGAATTTAGAACCTCGAGATTGCTTCCCCCCCCCCCCCCCCGAGGTATACTATAGGGTGATGCTCATTTGTTACACTTGGAGCTCCCTATATGACAGATAGCAGTGTCATAGGGAAACAATTTGTCCAAGGTAAGAATAGTGTAGCCCACCTCCAGCTGGCCTGACGTTGGTCTGAGTGTCTTGATGATGCCACCTAATAGACGTTAGAATAGTGACACAGTTGTCAGGCTATTCCAGCTAGGATCTCAGTGCTTAAGAAAGGGAGCAATACCCCTAGAGCTCAATCTGCAGCTGCAGACAGTTCAAATCGCTTGCTACCAAAGCTAGCTAAAGCCTGGGTCAAACAATCATGACCATGTAAATAGGCTATCCAGACTTAGCAGCAGCGCTGAGGAGAGAGCATTTCACTTTTCAAACTAATTGTAGAAAAAAGTGATATACTTTGCTACTATAGCTAGCTAAAGCCTGGGTCAAACGATCACGACCATATAGCTAAGCTGTCTAAACTGAACATCAGAACTGAGAAAGAGAACACATCACTAGTTAGGCTAATTGTAGATAGAGAGTGATATAGCCTCCTGCCCTGATGGTGGGTAGGTGGCTGTCCAACATCCCACACCTAAAACTCTTGACGAGGCCATGTCCCTAGCCATATGGATTGTTCGGCGGTTGAGAGAGCGGCCAAATGAGCTATCCTTTGCCTCGTCCATAGAACCTGTTGAGCGTAATGAACCCTTGCAATTAGGCTCTTTATCTAGTGGGATGGGGAGAAGGGTAAAGCAGGGGGGCAGAGGTCGCTGTTTTTTCTGCAGACGTAAATGACACTTTATACAGGTTGTCCTTTCTGAGGGTCTTAGTCAGGGGAACTTGCTGGCCTGATAGATAAGAGGGAGTTCCCATTTGGTCCGCAAGTCAGGTTGGTACTTCCGGCAGAGATCTGTGTTGGTGGGTGTAGTTGCCTGGTAACAATCTTTTTGGATCGTGAAGCGGAGTCAATTTAATTCATTATGAGGTTGCCAAAAGGCTGAAACTTGATATAAGACCCTTGGATTACCTGATACCCTTATCAGCGATTGATTCTGCTCCACTGTCTCAGAAGTGCTTAAAAATGTTTTGTGTCAGACATTTGTCTTAAGATTGGTTTATTCCATACTGAGAAAATAATGTTGTTCGTCATGGAATCACTTCCTACACAGGTCTCTTCAGAGGTCGGGGTGGGGGCTGTTTTGTCTCAAAGCACCTGCTAATTAAAGAATCTTCGGCCATATGCATTTTTTCATGAAAGTTTACCTCTACAGAACAGAACTATGACGTTGGGGGCAAAGAGTTGTTGGCCATTAAGTGGGCGTTTGAGGAATGGCAACATCTTCTGGAAGGAGCTCAACATAAGGTGACAGTTATCACTGATCACAAGAACTTGATTTATTTAGACACTAATCCATTTGTAGAGAGGCAGCATTCACGGCAAGACCGATGAATAAAAGGGAACTTTATTCCACCAGGGTTCCAATAGCATCTACAGCAATGTGGACGGCACAACAAGGTAGTAGCGACGACGTTTCGATCTGGATAGGATATTTCTCAAGCCCAACTAAACTACCCCCACTCATGATTTAAATTTATATCGTAATTAAAATATAATTATCATCAGTCTGGTGAGCGCCTGGGACCTGTGAGCGCTGTCATCAGATAAAGCCACAGCCATTCCTCCTCTAATGACTTATGCCTTCCAGTATCAGAGCGGAGATGTATTCATCCATACTCCATAGTACGCATGCGTCTCAGCGGCCAGCTCTCGCGCGACCTGTCAGATGGGCGCCAGCTGTGTTACTGCTCACCAGGACGCACCGCTCACTCCATATATACAGCATTTAGGGCTGTCAAAAGGCTGCAAAGAATGATAATATTGAAGAAATCAGCAGCCCCATATCATTCAGGGATATACATAATCAGCCTAATAATCAGGCAGTGAAACCCAAGCCATACAAAATAACGGGGCTAGCAAACCATGGAGCTTCAATACAACAAACTTGATTCACAAGACATTATTTTACAAAAAAAACACTCAGAGAAACCACAGCACCTCTTTATGCTGCAGAGCTGAACTAAAAACAAATCCCATCTGTGCTACTGGGAGTAGGATGAGTGGCTCAAAGGTATCGCAGGTCGATGCGCTGACCATCTGTGGAAATAAAGAGAAAATAATAAAAATCAACAGCTATAATGACACCACACGGACCAGCAAACATCTAACTATACCCATCATATTTCAAAAAAGTACACCCCCGTATTAAATTCATTATTCAGACCTTTCGGAGACATGGTGTCCGAATTAAAAATCCACCTAAGCTCTTTTTGACATAAGCGTTTCTCTCTATCCCCTCCCCTAATATCAGGGGGCACATCATCAATTAGTCGGAATTTCAGCTGACTGATTGCATGTCCGGCTGCATCAAAATGCCTAGGTAAGGGCAGATCTACTTTCTTAGTAGGGATAGTGCTCTTGTGGCTGAGGATTCGCGACCGAGCCTCCATCGTGGTTTCTCCCACATAAAGTAGGTCACAAGGGCACACGATCAAATATTTAACGTATGAAGACCGGCAGGTGTATCTTTTTCTAATACGGAATTGCTTGCCAGTCCATGGATGGCTAAACGTATGCCCCCTGAGGAGATTGCTACAACACGAGCATCCGAGACAGGGAAAGTTACCCACACGACCCAGAAAAGAGGTGTCAGGTATCTGATTGTCACTCACACTATGAACCACTCTGTCTCGGATGCTCGCGCCTCTCCTATATGCCATCAGAGGGCGGCATCTGAACTCATTCACCGACGGGCAATTCTTGCCTAACATGTGCCAGTGTCTACGAATAATGCTGGAGATTTTCCCACTCATGTCTCCAAATGTAGAGATAAACGATATCCTAGGGGCCGTCTCAGGTTTCAGCTCCGGAGTCAACAGATTACTCCTCGAGACTGCACACACTCTTCCAGCCGTTGATGAGACTAATTCCTCGGGGTATCCCCTCTCTAGGAACCATTTACACATCTCGGAAAGCCTGGCATCAAAGAACTCATCTGCCGTGTTTCGGTGAACATGAAGGCATTGGCTCCATGGTAGTGCTTCTACCAGGCATCTAGAATGATTGATTTATTTAGAATCAGCAGAAAGACAATTCTAGACAAGCTCGGTGGTCGTTGTTTTTTTGCTTGGTTTGATTTTGCGGTCACATATCGACCCTGCAGTTGTAATATCGGGGCGGATGATCTCTCTAGACGTTTTGTCCCGGTGGTCTCTGATGAACCCCCTGCATGCATTCTGTCCGAGGCGGTGGTGGTGTCCACTGTGTCCCTGGATCTTGTGGAGCAGATCCATAAAACACAAGGTTTGGCGCTGGCTGGCTTGCCTAAAGACAAACTTTTTGCTCCACTACATTTGAGGTTTCAAGTACTTTCGGAGATGCATAGCTCTGTTCTGGCAGGTCATCCTGGCATCAATAAAACTTGTAAGTTATTAAGTTGAGCTTTTTGGTGGCTGTCTTTAAGACGTGATGTTTTGTGTCGGCATGAGAGGTTTAGGCCAGAGCCAAATCCCCTCGGCATCTCCCTGCCTGGAAGTTGATGCCCCTGCCGGTCCCAGAGGGACCCTGGACTGATTTGTCCATGGATTTTATCACGGACTTACCTTCTTCCGAGGAAAACACAGTACTCTGGATGGTGGTTTGATCTCTTCAGTAAGATGTCTCATTTTGTGCTCATCTTACCTAATGCTAAAAAATTGTCTAAGCTCTTCATAGTTCATGCAATTAGGTTACACGGGGTACCATCTAACAATGTCTCTGATCGAGGGGTGCAGTTTGCATCTGGGTTATGGCATTTTCTGTGTCGCCAGTGTGAATGTCTCAGGCCTGAATATCATTTTGTCTTGTCTACCACTTCTTGACACAGCTAACAGGATTTTCTTGGCATACTGCTAGCAGTACAACTCAGCTAAATTTACTAATCGCATATCCTGTTTAGCTGGATTAAACAACAGAATGTAACATTGGAATGTGAAAACACAAGTTACTGTTCAATCTAAGATAACATCTCTAACCAACAATGTATGCTTATGTAAAAACAAGTTCATCAGGCATAAAGCCCGCCCTGCGTCATATTACTATATAAGTTGTGACATATGTAATAAAGGTAGATTGCTTCGTACATAGACCTGTCTGTGTCCATTGCTTTCTCACGGCGGCCACCATAACCACCTCTGATTTGGAGCCTCACAGCATATTGACGGAACGATTGAATTTCCCTAACAAATTGGCGCCCAAAAATGTGGGACTTGAAGGAATAAGAGGACCATCTACACCTCGAACCTCCCGGACCCAGCTGGGATAAGGAGCCACTCGGAAACACGGATTGACAAAACTGCGCAGTAAGGTAAGGCTTTCTCTTGCCAAAATCTATCCGTGTTTCCTGGCCGCTCCTTTCCTGTCCGAGGGGTAAGAAGTGCATGCCTCTTATAAATCTTCAAGCTTTTAAAAGAATCCATATGGTGGGTTGAATATGCTGTGCAGGTGTTCTTTAACAGTTATTGTTTTTATTTGTTACTTTGCGTGGTCAGTTTACAGAATATGAAACCCTCTTGCCGATCTCTGAAAAGCATGGTATAAGTTGTACCAGGGAAGCCTAAAGTATTCAGGGGATAGAATCCCTGATGGGATCCTCTTATAGGCATAAGAGAAGTAGTAGAGATGGGGGGAAATAAGCAGGGTGAGAAAGTATTGATATTAAAAGAAGGAACTGACATGCTAATGCTTTTGTCTTTATGTGTGCCTGTTTATGCATGAGTGAGTGATTGAAATGAGCTGACCTGATCTATGGAACCTGACCTCCGGGGTGCAAACATAAATCTCTGTGTCCCGTGTTAACAGGAACTCAATCAGTGACGCTGTAAGGAGTCCCTAACAAGGCCACAATTCTGGACAAGGCCCCCTGCGGTTCCGTTTGTATATTTCAATGGCCAGGGGATATGTGTGTGAAAGAATAAAAATAATAAGCCTCTTGGTGTACATAAGCCGCCCACCATGGGCAATACTGCTGGTAAAGAGGATAATGTATGAAAGACTGCAAGAGAAATAGTAAAACAAAGAGAAGGCAGAGATGCAGTAAGTAAAGGATATGAAGGAACAGGAGTATTAGACCCCCAGCATTGGGATAGGTTTGCAGAAAGTCATGCTGGATGGGTTAAAGATAATGGATTACGGGAAATGTTAAATAGTTGGAAAAAGTCAAGTAAAGATATAGAAGAAGGTTAAACAGGGATAATAGTTGCTAACTGAAGTGATGAATATAGGTATGTGGGTGGACATGGGCATAAGTTGTATTGTGTTTGTCATTGGATAACCTATACTGGACAAAACATGTAAAAACCGCGGTGAATAAGATTTTTTCTTATATATGTCCTTTGTTCACTGTTGGCAGTCCTATGTACTGTAAATACAATCCCAGTTTCTACTTCACATGATAAACTCATCAGTCCGTATATGAATGAATAAAGCACCAGTGTGAATTTGCAGTTTTGTAAGGTGGGGCAAGTATATTACACTCTAGGTAAATTCTAAATAGACACAGGAGCCCTGGATTTTGCACATAAAAGAAGATGGTTATAGGCAGTGGAACGTGTTATACAGTTCTACTATTTGTCTAGAGAAGTTTCTTTGTTCTATAGGAGATAGGTTAAATTCCAAAGGGTGGGGTACTCTGCTGTAAAGGGTCTTACCATGCCGCGGTTGCAGCTCCTCCCGGGGCGGCGGGGTGCTGGATCCCTGGGTCCCTCGGTCGGGGCGCGTCCCCTCGGCTTGTGGTCCGGCTGCCGGGGGCGCGGGTGCCTGGTGCTGGTGGCTCGCGACACCTTGCGCGTGCATCGGTAAGTGCTGCTGCCGTGCACTTGCTTCCTTTTTATATTGTCTGTTGGGAGTTGGCTTCTCCCTCTCTCCGCCCCTGGGCGGAGGCTTCTGTTCATAAGTTTGGCAGTGACTTGCAATCACTGCCAGTTATTGGTTTCCCTAGTGAGCTAGCTAGCCCGCCTCTGGCTGTCTCCTGCTCTTGTCAGCTTGTTTGCTATTTTTGCCAGGTTGCTCCATCTGCCTCAGGTCTGCTTTGTATTTTCGTGTTGGTTTATTACATCTGCCTTTTCTGTCGTTATTCTGCCCTTTCCATCAGGTACGCCAGCGTCCCTTCTTGGTCCCTAGCGAGAGTAGGGACCGCCGCCCAGTTGCCCGCCTGGGGTTAGCCAGGAGTGGAGCCAAGTAGGCAGGGACAGGGGTTGCGGGTGAGATCAGGGCAACCCGGGCTGGCGTTTCAAGGGCAGTATACCATAACCAAGGGCCTACTTGTCTGTGCAAAGAAGTGTGAATTGAGAATTGGTTATATTTGGCTGCACAGGAGAATTAGAGTGTCAAATATTTGTCGGTCCTGATCATAAATGTGGATCCGTCTTTTTCTTTTGTGAATTTTTGTATGTGTGCAAAGGGCCCGTATGTGAGTCATGTTGTATTATATGAAATATATACTGTTCGATGGCTGAAAATGAAATGAGAAACTGACCCGGCTCCCCCATTGTCGGGTGAGTTCCCTCTTCCACTTCCACCGCCTCCTTCATCTCAATTCCAACCGTCTCTTTCTCCCCTACCCTATGCCAAGCCATCCACTCCAAGGTCAAACATTGGACCGGAAGGGTGGACCTGCTGGCATTGTGGACAACAAAACCCAGATTGGAGAGAGAGCTGCCCTACTTGCGGAGCTCCTCGGCACAAACCGGTTATGCTTATGCTTACTAGATCCAAGGCTAATGAGTGGAAGCATGAGGAGGAGTATAAGGAGGAGATGCAGGGAGCAGAGGGTGATACAGGAGCAGATGTAACACAGGGGGAAGGCAAAAGGAGCCAATATCATGTAACATCACAAAAAGGCAAATCTAGATCATGGACGCCACAAGAGCAGAAGTCGCTCATACAGCAATTACCAGACCCCATGACCAGACCTATGCCTTTCTTTAGACAGATAGCACAAATACAAGACACATACTCTGCAACATCAGCTGATCGGGGTCCTCTGATTATGTTGAAAACAGGGGAGGCAGTGGGAACTATAATCTTAAATTATGTGAAAGACTATTGTGGCACAGATTGGGATAAAATTAAACATAGAGAATTAAGAAGTGGTAAGATATTTTTAATTGGTCTAGAACGTTGGGCAAAAGAAGAATTGAGAGAATCCTCCTTGTCTCTTTCTAATATCACACAAGAGAAGGATGAAAGTGTAGAACAATTCTATGCCCGCCTTCAACTACGTTGGTCAGATCTTGCATATAGTGGTATACAAGAAATTGGTGAACATGTACTTAGCATGGCCTTTGTAGAAGGTTTATGGAAACCCCTGAAGTCTAAACTCATAGACAATAAGCCAGAGTGGAGACAGTCTGAATCACAGGCCCTTTTACAGACAGCAAAGGGCATTGATTTGAAAGAAAAAAAAGGATGCTTGGACTGTCCTGCCACAAGGTGTACAGAATTCTCCAAACATGTACACCCTGGCACTCCAGTCTGTCTTGCAGGCATGGACTCCGCTTGATGGGACTGCGCTGTTGCAATATGTTGATGACCTTCTGCTTTGTGCTGAGGATCTGAAAACATGTCAATCTACATCCATTTCTTTTCAAAAAATTTTAGCAGAAAATGCTGTAACGCTTCAAAGGAATATTACAGCTTTGTAAAGAAAAGTTTGTGTTTCTAGGCCATTGCCTAGCTCAAGGACCAAACATCTCACAGAAGAACGCAAAGCTGCAGTTCAAGCCATTTCTGTACCTTCTTCTGCTCCGCACCTTTTTGATACTTGTCTCATACTGCCGTCCTTGCATCCATTGCACTGAACTCTCCGGTCATGCGACAGCAGTATTGCTGCAAAAACATGGAGGACGTCCACGGGCACTTGGGTATTACTCCATGAGAATACATCCGGTGGCCTGAGGAGCTCCCTCTTGTGTCCGTGCGGTGGCAGCAGTACAAGCAATGGTTGACAAGTCTTCTGAGTTGGTCTTGGACTACCCCCTAGTGGCTCTCACCCCTCATGACATCCAGAGTATACCCACTCAAGTACAACCTACCATCTGTCTCTAGCTCATCAAATCCGGCTACAATGTGCTCATTTTATGCCCCCCCCCCCCAATATTTCTTTTCAATGTTGTACTACCTTGAACCCGGCTACTCTTCTTCCAATTGAGTAGCTCCTGGCTCAAATGGGGGAGGGGGAGGCATAGGTTATCTAGGTATTGAAGATCAGCTTTTTTAATTTTTTTATTTTTACAAATAAGATCGTGATCTATTTGAAATAAAATATCAGCATGATTGTCTAGCATTGATGCAACCAGAAAATTAAGGTTTTAAAAACAGTTACTGGAACCCCTGTTGACAATGCATATTTTGAACTTTTTGTAGATGGTACCAGGGTGAGGATGGACGACTCCACACCGGATATGCAGTGGTCACACAACAAGATGTCCTAAAAGCAGAAGCTCTGCCTCCGCATGTCTCTGCACAAGAAACGGAACTAAAGGCCCTCACTGAGGTATGTAGATTGGTGGAAGGTAAGACGGCAAACATTTACACTGATTCCTAGGTATGCATTTGGCATAGCCTATGATTATGGTCCAATATGGAAGGTGAGAGAGTTTTTAACTTCATCTGGACAACTAATTAAGAATGGTGCAGCAGTGCAGAGTCTCATGAAAGCCCTTCTGTTACCTGAAGAAGTAGTGGTCCTCAAGGTGAAAGCACACACTGATACTGAAAGCATAAGTCAGAGACAAACCTTTGGACATTGATAAAAATGTGGATATTGATATGCTAAGGACTTTACAGTTGCAAGCCAGCAAGGAGGAAAAGGACAGATGCACTAAAAATGGGAACAGCAGGACAGGACGGCGTACTGCAAACAGTCGACAAAACTTGCCACCGTCTCTGTATCCCATGATGGCAGAGCTGATCCATGGAAAGACGCACTTATCAAAAGCAGCAATGATGGCGACGCTTGAACGAGGACAAGTGGCTCCTGGGTTCTCTGTAGCCACTACATCATTTGCCCAATCTTGCATGATCTATGCCATAAGTTATCTAGGACAGAAGGTAAAGGTCCCACAAAAACACTTGCCTAGGCCACTCTACCCATTTCAGAGATTGCAAATTGACTACATTCAGCTCCCACGTGTTGAGAAGTATGAATTTGTGATTGTTGTTGTTGATATCTTTTCAGGTTGGGTTAAGGCCTACCCTGTTACCAAGGCAACCGCACAGGTAACCGCAAAGAAACTCATGAATGAGGTAATTTGCAGGTACGGGGTACCGGACGTGATTGAGTCAGATAGAGGTACACATTTCACAGGTGAAATCATGCAACACATCATATCTGCTCTGGGTGTATCTCAGGCTTTTCCTACACCTTATCATCCGCAGAGTAGCGGAAAAGTAGAAAGGATGAACGGTACCCTAAAATTAAAAATACAGAAAGCAATGCAGGAAACGGGAAAACCATGGACTAAGTGCTTTCCATTAGCCCTTTTCTCAGTAAGATATGTACCTAGCAGAAAGACGGGGTTATCACCATATGAAATTTTGTTTTGGTGTGCACCAAGACTGGGCCTGTATTTTTCACAGCACTTGCAGGCCCAGTATGGTGCGCTAACTGACTATGTTATGTCTCTTAGTGCTCATCTGAAGGTAATGCATAACTAGGTGTTTTCTTCATTTCCAGATCCTAACTTCCTTGAGGGAATGCATGACCTACAGCCCGGAGAGAGTGGGTGGTGGTAAAAAGACACATAAAGAGGGTTTTGGAGCCCAGGTTTGATAGTCCGTATCAGATGCTATTGACAAAAAGCACTTCTGTCAAATTGGAAGGCAAAACTAACTGGGTACACGCCTCCCATTGTAAGAAAGTACAAAACTCAGAGGAAAAATGAGGTGGTTAGCTTGTGTGTTATCAGGTATGCTGATACTGTACATAAGAGTCTATGCGGTAACCCCTGGAGAACTGTTAAGAATAGTAAAGAGGGCAGAGAAAGATGGGCAGATGACTCGTAGTTGGGGATGGAAGTTTCACACAAAAATACGTACACAGAATAACTTTACGTGTGCGGCTACCTTCCAATGTGTGTTTGCAAATTGTACTATAAAGGGGATTGGAGCACTGTATAGCCCCACAGTAGGGTTTACAGGATGATCCTACTCTCAAACTGTACACAGTCTGGTAAAAATTGTTACAGTACTCGTAGTGTGCACAGGTATACACAACGCTGGACTCTCACCCACGTCAATGTCCCTTCCTGGAGGTAGCCCCAAAGGTGGACAGGTCCAGGCCGCCAACACTGACCCTACACTGCCTAGTGGCAGGACAGGAAGGACGCAGAGGAAAACTTACTAGTACTGACAGGCTAGGCAGATGGAATAACCAACACGACAGAAAAACCACAGGACCAAGGCAGAGCTGGAATGAGCCAAGGTAACCTCCACAGGAACAGGACAGAAGTAAAACACAAAAGGAATGGAACAAAGTACCAGGGCCAGACACCAGGACTGCTCAGGGAACACTGGAGAATAATTGGCAACGGCCAGGCAGCAAGAGCTGGCTCTTATAGGGAGGCAGGAGAAGCTGATTGGCCGACAGACATGTCAATCACCAGCACACCTCTCAGACCCTATCAGGGTAATTACCCAAGACTAGAAAGCACAGGAGCTGTTAACCCTGGCTTGTTTGGACAGAGCCTACCGAAACAAGGTGTGCTGGCAAATAAATAACTATGTGCTGACTGAGACATGACAAAAATAGAATGTTTTTCCGAAGATCAAGGATGTATGGCTGAATTAGATCATCTATATGATTATTATAGAGTAATGAGGTCACTAGAATGTAAAAGGAACATAACAGGTGCCAGTGGCAATAATTTCACCATAGACTTGAAAGATAAATATACAGTACTATATATAAATGCTACCAGCATAACAAATCGTACAGTCTGGGGACACTATCTAACCGTGTTAGATATGAGACCGAAAGTACGCAATGAGAATACCACATACCTGTATGAATGTGTCCACAAAGAGCCAAAAAACCATTGTGCATTTTAATATTTCTTTTCCTGCAATAAACCCTGCACCAGAGTAAAACGAGAATGGTATGATACCCTATTAGGGGGAATTGGTACAGGTGGCGGGGTATTGGACTCTATAGATTTAGAGGTGATGAAGAATAAATTGGCTGGGGGAGGACAGGATGTTTCTAAATTGGTAAATGCTCAGGCACGATGGATGCCTTCCTTGTTTCTTCCCCAACACCTTATGCTCGGTTATGATAAAGATGTATTAACTCTTTTTAATTGGAGCTTTGCATTACAATATAGTTTATTTGCAAATGTAAGAGATTTTATAAAATACACACAATGTAATCTGCAATATATGTAAATGCTACATGAGAGAGCCAAAGCACAGCCAGACCTCATGACCAATAATGAAAGAGTATGGAGAAATATATTAAAAAATATGATACCTAAGGGAGCATGGATACAGCCTGAAATAGACAGTGTAAAGTGTACAACTGAGTATTGTAAGGCTCTATGATAGATTTCCAGGTGAAAAACACCGATCTGATGTGCAAGTTTATAGTTTTACCTGTGATATTTTGTCCACCACTATACCCAGCACAACACTGATTACTTAAATTTGAAGGTGTAATGGTGGATACAAATAAGACACATAAAATGAACACCTGTGAAAAGACCTTAGATAGTCTAGTTTGTGGTCAGGGGACAGCACAATATAAGCCATGTTTGTTATACCATACAGTCATTATATGCAACTGGACCGTGTTGCCAAATTCTTATCACATGATGATAGAAATAGGACCACAATATATTTGTATGGTAACGAATCAAAAAAACAGCACCTCCATGTACAATTTGACTACACCCTTCTCAGGAGGTTTACAGAATGTGTTCCTGTTATACTGGTTTGCAGAAGTTTATACTTTCCTCCCTGATGCTGAAATAACATTAAGATATTATTGGCATCCAGACATATTACCAATATCTAATATAACAATATCACTTCAGAAGGTAATTAACGTTATGAGAAGCACTGAGCACATGAAGAAGCATTTAGAAGTCATTAATCTTACATTGGTAGATTTGGAGAAACAGACGGTTTCGGTGGCAGATGAACTTATCAGTATAGATACGAAGATACAGGTGGATACAGGGCACCATTGGTATGATGTATTCACAGGTTGGTCGCCCACAGCAGGAAAAGTTATGAATTTTGTATTGCATCCTTTATTATTACTTTTTACTCCGTTTGTTATTTTGAGTATTTGCAATTTCTGGATGTTCTGCAATATGAGAAGACAAGCCAATAATTTGGAGATGCTTCCCCTACGATATCATTAAAACAGCCATCTTAAAGAGCATTTTTTGATGTCAATCCGGCAAGAAGAATTGAAGAATATAATGGATAAGTCTGGCATGGGTGGAATAGAACCCTTGAACGTACCATCATCTTATGGACTCTTTCTCGATGGACAATTTTAAATGGGGGATTTGTGAAGGTCTCAGGCCTGAATATGATTTTATCTTCTCTACAACTTCTTGACACAGCTAACAAGATTTTCTTGGCATACTGCTAGCAGTACAACTGAAGTTGTAAAAAAAAAACAAGTTCATCAGGCATAAAGCCCACCCTGCATCATATTACTATACAAGTTGTGACATATGTAATATAGGTTGATTGCTTTGCACATAGACCTGTCTGTGTCACTGCTTTCTCACGGTGGCTGCCATAACCACCTCTGATTTGGAGCCTCACAGCATATTGACGGAAGAATTGAATTTCCCTAACACCAGTTAGGCATACAACTGTCCTTTTCATCCACCTACCATCCAGAGACAAATGGCCAGACTGAGGGGTGTGACCAGAGTCTCGAGCAGTATCTGCAATGTTTTGTTTCAAAGAATCAGGATCACCAGTCTGGTTACTTACCTCTGGCAAAGTTTGCCCTGGACAACATCCGTGTTTTGGTTATTTTACTAAATTCACGTCGGAGGTACCACAAGAGAGTGAATTTTCATCCAGCCTCGAAGCAGTTTGGGAGGAGGTGCAGGGAAATATCAAGAGATCAGTCAGAAGCTATAAGAGAGTGGTGGATATCAATCAGTCAGAGGGGGTTAGCTTTCAGGTGGGTGATTTGGTCTGGTTGTTCACTGGGAACATTAAGCTTAAACAACCATCTTTTAAGCTGGGACTATCTTTTATTGGTCCTTTTAAGATTACTGAGAGCATTAATCCGGAGATTCCCAGATCACTAAAAATCAGCTTGGAGATTCCCAGATCACTAAAAATCACTGAAGTGTTCCATAAGTCGTTACTTACGAAGGTGGTCAATCCTGGACTTGGGTTGTCACCTCCTCTGCCAGTGTTGGTTGACGGGAATCTACAGTTCGAGTTCAGCTGCATCATTGACTCTCGTCGAGTCAGGAACTTGCTGCAGTATCTGGTGCATTGGTGGGGGTACGGTCCTAAGGAAAGGATGTGGGTTCCAGTGGCTAGGGTCAACGCAAACCGTTTAGTCAGGAATTTTCACAAATCAAATCCTGGTAAACCAGGATATAAGGGTCCAGAGCGCCTCCTCACAGGGGAGGTACTGTTGCGGTCTGCAGGTCGTGACAACGTCGTGGAAGTGTTGCCTCAACACAGGCCAAAGACCTATTGTCTTGTTAAGTAGTTCAGGGGTTAATGCACCATGTGCAGAGTTCTGCTGGTGCTGTCTGTCTTTGCTGCTGGATTAGCCATGCCTGGGAGTAGGGTGAAGGTGGGGTTTTCCATTAACTCTGCCAGTGTTTAGGTGCAGAGGGGCTATATATTCTTACCCCTACTTGTGGCCTTATGCTTATTCTATTCCATGGTGGAGAACTTGGAGATAAGTTGCTGCGGGTTATTTTCCATCTGTATTGTTGCTTTTTATTTCTGTTTTGGC
Source organism: Eleutherodactylus coqui (assembly GCF_035609145.1). NCBI lineage: Eukaryota > Metazoa > Chordata > Amphibia > Anura > Eleutherodactylidae > Eleutherodactylus > Eleutherodactylus coqui. The sequence continues at coordinate 174,762,795 of NC_089845.1, forward strand.
TTTGTATGTTGGTTCATCTCTCCAGGGGTTCCTATAGAGACAATGAGGGGCCCAGAAAGAAAACAGTAGGGGCCACCTGTAACAAGACAATGTCTCTGCTTTAGGCAGGGAGTCGTCAACCCCCCCCCCCCCCCCGTCCTGCTAGGTTAGAGCCAAGCTTCCTTCCGTCTCCCTTGAGTGGTGCTCTGTTCCACATAGCGTTGTATGCAGCTTTTTCCTACTGTGTGTGCATTCCCTGTTGCCGTGTTGAGTGTTGTACTATTGTGTCGCACGGGCTTTAAATCTGGGCTACGTATTTCCGTTTTGGTGTGCACTGCTCTCTAGTGCATAAGTCCATCTATGGAAGTAGTTGTGAACATCACCCTGCGTCCGTGCTTGCGTGGTGCTTGTGAGCCGCACGGACGTGACACTCTCCTTACTCACACCTGGCTGAGTCTAACTGTTCTCTGTCTCTTCTTTTTATAACCTCTCTTTCCTTTCCACACTTTCTGAACTGCTTCTCCTGCATAGGGACTTGCAAGGCTGCCTCCTTACCCCTGGGCTCTGCCCCAGTAAGATTAAGCCTGACTGCAAGACCAGAGACCAGTTAATGGGTAGCTGATACATTTACTCAGGTTTTACGCTAATAAGAAAAATGAAACAATACCTCTGCAGTGCAATCTATTGGATGGCACCATTCCTGCAAATCAATGTCCGACCCTTTATACAGGTCTCTGCAACAATGACTGGAAATTGAAAACCAAGCCAGAACTCATACACAGACCACTGTTTCAGGCTTTTGCCCCTCATCATTGTGCAGTAGGATAATGGCTTGGCTAGTGAGAGGCCTATGATGTATGTCGGGACTGGTCTCATCACTTCTAAAGGAGAGCACCAAGAAGGTGAGTGAGAAGACTTATAAGGCCATGCAGGTTCCTCTGGGTAATATGCAAATAAGGGAGATGAAACAATACCTCTAGTACTCATAGAATCCTAGAATGGTAGAGTTGGTAGAGTTGGAAGGGACCTCCAGGGTCATCGGGTCTGACCCCCTGCCCAGTGCAGGATTTACTAAATCATCCCAGACGGATATTTGTCAAGCCTTTGTTTGAACACTTCCATTGAAGGAGAACTCCCCACCTCCCGTGGTAACCTGTTCCACTCATTGATCCCCCTCACTGTCTAATATCCAATCTGTGTCTCCTCCCTTTCAGTTTCATCCCATTGCTTCTAATCTTTCCTTGTACAGATGAGAATAGGGCTGATCCCTCTGCACTGTGACAGCCCTTCAGATATTTGTAGACAGCTATTAAGTCTCCTCTCAGCCTTCTCTTCTGCTAAACATTCTCAGATTCTTTGACCGTTCCTCTTAGGACATGATTTGCAGACCACTCACCATCTTGGTAACTCTTCTCTGAATTTGCTCCAGTTTGTCGGTGTTTTTTAAAGTGGGGTGCCCAGAACTGGACCCAGTATTCCAGATGAGGTCTGACTAAGGAAGAGTAGAGGAGGATAATGACCTCACGTGATCTAGACTCTATGCTTCTCTTACACCCCAGAACTGGCCCCAGTATTCCAGATGAGGTCTGACTAAGGAAGAGTAGAGGTGGATAATGACCTCACGTGATCTAGACTCTATGCTTCTCTTAATACATCCCAGAATTGTGTTTGCTTTTCTGGCTGCTGCATCACATTGTTGACTCATGTTCAGTCTATGATCTATTAGTACACCCAGTCTTTTTCACATGTGCTGCTGCTTAGCCCAATTCTTCCCATTCTGTATGTGCTTTCCTCATTTTTCTTGCCCAGATGTAGGACTTTACATTTCTCCTTGTTAAATACCATTCTGTTAGTCGCTGACCACTGTGCAAGCTTTTCTGGATCTTTTTGAATCCTCTCTCTTCCCTAGTGTTAGCTATCCCTCCTAGCTTTGTGTCGTTGGCAAATTTGATCAGTTTCCCACAATTCCCTCCTCCAGATCATTTATAAAAATGTTGGCCAACACTGGGCCCAGGACAGCGCCTTGTGGTTCCCCACTTGATACATTCTTCCACTTGGATGTGCAGCCATTTATGACCACTCTTTGAGTACGATCACTCAGCCAGTTGTGAATCCACCTAACAGTTGTCTTGGTACTTCAGGGTGTAAATAGGGACATAATTGTAGAACAGAGCTGGAGTGACAGGAATACTTGCACACTAGGCCAGGGGTCAGGGCTGGCATTAGACAGGAAAAGCATAGTTAACACCTTAATAAAGTGGCCCTTTTCTTTTTTTTAGATTTTTGTTTTTGTTTTCCTTCCCACTTTCAAAAAATCATTACTGTTTTATTTATCCATTGCTGTCTGGGGGTTTGTTGCCTTTTTGTGGGAAGTATTTTTCAGTTATGCTATTTAATGTACCATTTAATGTACTGAAAAACTTCTCTGCCCTCCTTAACAAGAGTGTTCTATGATATCACCTTAAGTAATATAAACAACACTAAAAAAAATCCACTTGCTAAATTGGGAACACGACTTAAAGAATACATTTCATATTACACAGTGGTTGAAATCCTTTGAGAAAGCAAACAAAGCCACTTTATCTGCCAGTCTGCTCCAAACCCACTATAAAGTTTTAACTAGGTGGTACTACACCCCCACAAAATTAGCTAAATGCTTCCCAGGTATTAATAAAGAATGCTGGAGAAATTGCAGATTTGAAGGCTCACTCTATCACTTGTTCTGGGAGTGTCCCAAAATTCACAACTACTGGAGAGAAGTATTTGATGCCATCCGATCTATCACAGGAGTGCGCCCTGCCTTCACTCCTCAACTCGCCCTCCTTCTCCTGGATTGCGATTTTCTCCCTGCAGAAAAAAGAACCTGGATATGTCATTTTCTACTTGCCGCAAAGAACATTATAGCAAGAAAATGGAGGGAAACCTCCCCCCCCCCCCCCCCCCGACTTGAAGGACTTATTGGACTTAATATCAGACCATCACAGCTACGAACAAATATATGCAAAAAAACAACAATTCTCTTCACAAATTCAATTGTATGAGGAAACCTTGGCGTCCTGTATTACCAGTGCCTGAGATCGCTGTATAAGTGATAAGGCATGGCAGAGCAGTAGCTCTGCCATGCCTTATGACAGCGATCATCAGGGCAATGATGTAAGTCCCTCAGAGGGACTCAAATTATGTAAAAAAGAAAAGAAAAATGTAAAAAAAAGAAAAATGTAAAAAAAAATGTAAAAAACCCCCTTTTTTATGCTTTTTCTAATATTAGCATAAAAAAGGTAAAAAAAAATGAAAACCCCACATATTGGGTATTGCCACGTCCATAACGACGTGTACAAATAGTTGAACACACTTTTTATTTTGTACGGCAAAAAGCGTAAAAAAAAATGCTAAAAAACAGAGGCAAAATGCTAATTTTTAGCATTTTGCCTCCCAAAAAATGCAATAAAAGTGATCAAAAAAGCCGAACATTCCCCAAAATGGTACCAACAAAAACTACAGCTCGTCTTGCAAAAAATAAGCCCTTATAGAGCTCCGTACATAGAAAAATAAAAAAGTTACAGGACTTTGAATGCAGCTATAAAGAAAAAAAAGATTTCCCCAAAAAAGTGGCTTTTTATTGCAAAAAAGTGTAAAAACCTTAAAAAAATATAAGAATTTTGATATTGTTGTAACCGTACCGACCCGCAGAAAAAATTTAGTGTGTCATTTATGCTGCATGATTAACGCTGTAAATAACAAAAAAAAAATCTATGGCAGAATTGATGCGTTTTCTCTCCCTGCTATCATAAAAAAAATAATAAAAGTTTTACGATATTGTCTATGTACCCAAAAGTGGCACCGATAAAAACTACAGATCGCCACGCAAAAAACAAGCCCTTATACGGCCGCGTCGACGGAAAAATAAAAAAGTTATGGCTTTTGAAAAATGGAGAAGGAAAAATACCAAAAATCGCTTGGTCCTCAACGCCAAAATAGGCCGTGTCACTAAGGGGTTAATGTTTTCTTGAAGACGGGGTGGCAAAAAAAAAAAAAACAGAATTCTGGTGTTGTGTATTTTTTTCTGAGGATGTTCTCACCATGCAGGATAAATAACATGTTATTTTGATAGATCGCACTTTTATGGATGTGGTGACATCAAACAGGTTTTAGGTTTTTTTGGTCTGATTTTTATTTTATATATGGGATCGGGCGGGGATGAACTCTTTAGTATCCTTTATTTTTTTTAAATAATGAAAACAGTTGTTTTTTTCTCCTATTTTGACGTTTTTTAGTTCCTGTAGGGGACTTGAACTTGCAATAGTTTAATTGCCCCTGCAGTATGATGTAATACTATACATCATATATGTCTCTCATGACGTGCCACAGACAAGGCTCGATAGCTAATCATACATGACAGGCCGTGAAAGCATTCAGAAGGCCTCAGGCTGCCAAGCAAGCTGAGCAGTAGACTGCAATCTCATCACAAGGGGGTCATTTAGGACCCCCAAATGCCAATTGTGGCATTCAAAAGTTGCTTGCAGAATTAACAGCAGCATTTAAAGGATTAGCTGTCATAATATGTGTGAGTGCTGATTGCGGCTGCTGCGGGCTGGTGTCAGCTGTCAGAGACTGCCGCACCGCTGTGTATGAAGCTTCCAATCCCGCTCTATATAAATCCTGCCATGCAAGAACTTAACTGTATGTCCTTCTGGGTGACGGGGTTAAATAGCGAGCCAAGGTCAGGACTGGCGAGGATAGGAGAGCTGGGAATTCAGACAGGGACACTCTTGCACCTCCACCCAGTATGGAGACTGATTGCTCAGTAGGGGAGGAGGGCACCTCCTTGTATAGTCAGATGTCTGCCTGGACTGGCCAGGGATGGAAAGGTTGGGTGATGCAGGATGTGCGCACTATGGGCACTGGCAGATGTTGTGGTGTCTGCCACAGACAACATGGTGCTGGCCACGACCAATGGCAGGAGGAGGCAATGACCAGAAGCCATAACACTAACTTCATTAACCCTGTATGATATCAAGCATGCTGGGCTTCATTTAGTTAAACTGTCTAACAGGAAAACTGGCCTTGTCTTCCATGACATCCAATGAGAGCTCAGCTTTTGGAATGTCAAGAATGAGAAAACATGTCTGCTTCCATCCAAAAGCAAGTGCCCCTCTCATCCACAAGTTGTATCTGAAGTGGAAAAGGCTGAGCCTCAGTATAATGTTGCAGGTGGTTGTAGTTATGGCATGGCAGGACTGGGGGCACTTTTAACTTACCTATAGTTCGCTTGACCTGTAACCAAAAAACATACAAACACAACTTCTTGCTGAAAACGTGGGTTGGCCACAGCTTTATTAAATAATACCAACATATATATTAACTTTACTATTTAATTTTAACTTTACTAACTTTTTTAACTCTAAACCTCCCATGCCTAACTGAACTCTTGTCAAAACTGTAACGGCCCAGAGGACGTTCGTAAGCCCCTATACATGGGCCTGTAAACCTTCCTATTGCGCCGTAGCCCGCATGGGAAGCTCCCGGCCTTACCTCCTGCTGTGACAACTTCCTACCTACTCCTACTTCCCTACAAAAACAAACCCCCCTTTCTACCCTCCCCTGGGCGGGCGGGTGGGCGTTTGTCCTCTAGCGCTCCTTCTCTCTCGCTGTCTAACACCCTACCGCTTTCCCGCTCCCCGCTCTCGTCTCTTCCTGTCTGTAGCTCCTCCCCTTCCCTCTAAAACCTCACTATTCTCAAATCTCCCTCACCTTCACGCCCCGCCCCCAGTCCCACGCCGCCTCGCTAAACACTTTGCGGCATACAAGACTGGGGGCACTTTTAACTTACCTATAGTTCGCTTGACCTGTAACCAAAAAACATACAAACACAACTTCTTGCTGAAAACGTGGGTTGGCCACAGCTTTATTAAATAATACCAACATATATATTAACTTTACTATTTAATTTTAACTTTACTAACTTTTTTAACTCTAAACCTCCCATGCCTAACTGAACTCTTGTCAAAACTGTAACGGCCCAGAGGACGTTCGTAAGCCCCTATGCATGGGCCTGTAAACCTTCCTATTGCGCCGTAGCCCGCATGGGAAGCTCCCGGCCACGCGGCATGCGCCGTACGCCTATGACGCAACCCTCTCCAGTGCCTAACTGAACTCTTGTCAAAACTGTAACGGCCCAGAGGACGTTCGTAAGCCCCTATGCATGGGCCTGTAAACCTTCCTATTGCGCCGTAGCCCGCATGGGAAGCTCCCGGCCACGCGGCATGCGCCGTACGCCTATGACGCAACCCTCTCCAGTGCCATCTCCACTCCGTCCTGCAGTCCGGACAAAAAGGTGTCCAAACCCACCTCATTGAGGTGCACGCCGTCCATCCTCAGGGCCCCTTTTTCCTTGTCCTCCAGCTCCCAGTGGCGGACTGCCACTCCACCCAGCGATTGCACAAAACGAGACATGCGCAGGTTTATTACCTTCCTTACACGTTCGATGGCGTCCGTGTTCCTGGCCCCTCTCCAAACTCTCCGAGCCACTATGTCCGACCAGACCAGGGTGCAATCATTAAAACAGTCCCGGAAACGAAGCAAATCCTGCTTCATGAGTACCAACAAGTCATTCATCTTAGTGCATCCTAAGTCGTTCCCCCCGGCATGAACGACCAGTATAACCTTCCGGGGGGTCCACTTGCTAATCCTTAGCACCAATTGTAGCAAACGGGGCCATAGCAGCCCCCGCACTCCAACCCAATTTACCAGTGCTCCGCTCAGACCCAAGTTCCTGCCCATGGGTCGTGTTGCCGCTCTCTTCTCCGCCCAATATATGAACGAGTGTCCAATGATCCACACATGCCATGGCTCGTGCGCTGCAATAAAGAGGTGATATAGCAAAACAAAAAACCCAAAATATCTTAAAACATATAACTACAATGCCATATGACCGACGAAAAAATCCACGCCGCTGAACTGCCTCTCAATCTTCACCTCCTTCAATCACCCGATCTGGTCTAACATACGACTTATAGGCCTGCGATTTCCATCTTCCTAACTTTTTTAAACCATCTTCTGACATGCCGTGCGCTTCCGCAGTCGTAGCGGCCCCGATCCTGAACGAGTGGGTTCCAAATTCCATCGGATTTAGTCCCAACTCCCTCAGCGCCGAACGCAACACCGCCGCAAACTGAAAACGGGTAAGCGGTGCCCCCGATGCATGGGCTAAAAAATTGCCTACCGCTGGGCGCTTTGTGATAAAACGCCTCAATATGCCCACCGGACACCATCTATCCTGCAAACTGCTAATGGTCAGCCAGTCGCCTCTACCGTACAAATCCGTTTTAGACTTTCTGACGCAAACTTTGACCGTTGACTCCGTGGCAATCACGTCCCTTTGCCCCAAGCCACCTGGTTTTGCTTTGCTCGCTGGGACCAGCTCGCCGATGCGCAGCGCCGCGAAAAAAGCGAGCGAAAAGGCTGATCTAAATAACAAAACTTCAAATGCATCCGAGCACACTTTCTCCAACGCCTGCAGCAACTTAAATAGCAATTTTTCCGTAATGGGTCGCCGTGTATCCGCGCCCGCCTTCTCCTTTTTCCAACCTCGGATAATCTGCTGGAACACAAATTCCTTTGTCACGTCTGCCACCCCGTGTAACTTCAATAGGAAGGCCACCCCTGCCAGCTGCTTTTTGGCCACATACACGGACGACCCATTATCCCGCACTCTCGCCAACAAGTCCAACGTTGCCGCCCTTGCTCTAGCACCTCCTACTACCGTTCCTCCTACCACACTCAACCACGCTGCCCAAACCGCATTATAGCTTTTCCACGTTGACCCAGACACCGATGATTCCACCAGCCTCAGCAGCTCTCCTCGGCCAGGTTCCACAAGGAAGGCGGGCACCGTACCCCTTCGGCATCCGCCTCTGGGTGCCGCTCCCTGAACCGGTCCATCTGTGAACGAGAGAGTGCATCAGCCGCTCCGTTGTCACAACCCGGGACGTGTTTTGCACGCAAATAAATGTTACTTTGCAAACACCGCAATACCACGTGTCTCAACAATGACAACACCGGCGGGGACGCCGAAGTTTGCTTGTTTATGGTTTGCACCACAGCCGCATTGTCGGACCAAAAGCAAATCTTCCGGTCCCGTAATTCTGGTTCCCATACCTCGATGGCCACCACCACCGGAAAGAATTCCAGCAACGTGATATTTTTTGTCCAACCTCTCTCTTTCCATAGCATCGGCCAGGGTTCCCTGCACCAATGGGTGGTAAAAATTACGCCGAAACCGCCCGATCCCGCCGCATCGGCGAACAAACTGATCGCCGGGCCTTCCACATCCTCCTTGGGGCATACCACCTGCCCGTTGAAGGACTGGAGGAAAACCCTCCATATGTGCAGGTCTGTCCTCATTCCTGCTGTCACCCGTATGAAATGATGCGGCTCGCGAACTCCCACCGTCGCTAAGGACAATCTCCTGGAAAAAACCCGCCCCATCGGAATAACCTTGCACGCGAAGTTCAATAAGCCCAAGAGACTCTGCATCTGGCGCAGTGTCGCTTTCTTGCAGTGGGCCACGTCCCCCACCGCTTGGCGCAGCTTTGCGACTTTTTCCGCCGGTAGCCGAAAAACCATGTTTTCCGAATCGATCTCGATGCCTAAGAAGGTCAGGCACGTGACCGGACCCGCCGTTTTTTCTGCCGACAGCGGGACCCCCGCTAAACGCATCAGCCTTTGAAAATTAGCCAGTAGGAAACCGCAATCGCCCGATGTCTCTGAACCGACGAACAAAAAATCGTCCAGGTAATGTATCACCGATGAGATGCCCGTTTCATAACGTACCATCCATTCCAAGAATGAACTAAACAATTCAAAAAAATAACATGAAATGGAGCATCCCATCGGCAAACACATGTCCACGAAAAACCTGTCTTCGATCCTACAACCTAGCAAATGAAAACAGTCCGGGTGAACCGGCAGCAGCCGGAAAGCCGATTCTATGTCGGTTTTTGCCAGCTGGGCAAACCTGCCCGCTGACCTCACTAAACGTACCGCGCAGTCGAACGACGTGTAAGCCACGGCTGCCTCTGCCTTCGAAATACCGTCATTTACCGATCCCCCGCTTGGGAACGATAAATGATGGATGAGCCGAAACTTTCCGGATTCCTTCTTAGGCACGAGGCCCAACGGGGATACCCGTAAATTTTCGAATGGAGGAACATCAAAGGGCCCAGCCATACGGCCCAGCTGCACCTCCTTCATCACCTTCTCTGTCACTAACTCAATGTCGTCTCTTGCCGACTTTAAGTTAGGGCATAGCGTCGTCATCTGCTGCTCATAAAAAGGTATTCTAAAGCCCTCCAAAAATCCCGCTCTAAGGATTTTTGCTTCCTGTTTCCTGTGGTATCTGTCTAACCACGGATCCAGGAAGCGGCTTCTCACCGGCGTTCGCATGGCCGCCGGCGCCACCCACCACGGGCGTTGCTCTTTGCTTGCGGAAGCAGCGCACTGCCGCGTGCTGGCCCCCGCAAACCGAGCATTCGTGTCTAAACTTGCAGGTGGCGTAAAACCTGCAGTGGCCCTCGTTGTATAGCCAACAAGAGCCATTTGGTCTAGAGGAGGCCGCGGGCTGCTGGGATGTGCCCCCCGCGGCTGCCCCTGGAAAGGACGCCTTAACCGGACGCTGTGCTAAAATTAGTTGTATCCACACATCAGTGGCCTTAGAGGCCCAACTGATGTGACTCTTTCCCGAAATACGACGCCTAAAGTCCTCGTCATAGCGCCACCAAGCCGCACCCCCGTGCAGCCGATAAGCGCTATAGATGGTGTTTAAGTACACCATCATCTCCGGACCTTTTGCGGGCTGGTGCTGGCACGTAACGTGTACCATTACCATATACGCCTGCAACCAGTTACCGAAGGTCTTCGCAATTTTAGGCTTTTTGTCAGAACCGCGCTCTGAACCACGCTCCTTATCGACCATTACGTGGTCCGCCGAAAGCAAGGACCATATATCTATATACAAACCATTCCTAATCTTTTCCAACAACTCATCCGTCAAACCCACCCCCAGTGGGGCGACACCACAATACATTGAATCTCCAAACTGTAAACCCGCTGACGGGTCTATTTCCGAACCCGCTGCTGAGCTACCACCGGTGCTACCCACAGGCGGGCCTGAACCCCCTGGAGCGCAGGACACTAAAAGCCCTCTTTTTTGTTCCATCCGGCTCAGCAGCGACCGCAACAACTCGACCACATCACTCCTCTCCGCACCCGCTGCGGGATCCATAACACATTTTATCAAATCATAAATTTCGGACTCACCAGCTGGACCGACCTCCGGCGTTGCCAAGGGTGCTGTCCCCGCTGTACCGCTCCCGCGGCTCCTGACCGATTCATATCCGGGCTGATGCACTGCCGTATACAGTGCCCTTCCTCCGCTGTGTGGTTGCGACGAGCCAGGCTGTTCCCGCCTTGAGCGACTGTGATCGTGGTCTCGCCACCGTTGACGTTCCCGGTCCTCGCGATAGAGGGATAACTGCGGGTCCGACTGCCGAGGCTGTTCCACCAATCGCTGCGGTTCCTCTAGCCCGCTGCTGGTACTTGACTCGCGGCCCCTCTCCCTGCCGCCGCATGCCAAGCCTGACTGCTGCGCTCGCTGCCGCTCTAACCGCTCCTGCCTCTCCTGCCTGGCTCGCGCCTTCTGCCTCTGCCTTGCCCCCTGGCCCTGCCTCTTGGAGCTCCTGCGCGGGGGCTGGGGTTGTGGATAGGTGTAATCAGTGTATTCAGCTTGCGGGGCAGTGTATCGTGGGTTAACATAACACCGACGGTAGGAAACCGTTGGCTCGTGAGGGTCATAGAATGGCATCTGGCCCGGAGGCTGCTGCCTCACTACGGCTATATCCTGTGAAGGGGTTACTACGTGTCGGGGTGACTGCAGCTGTAAGCGATTACTAGGCCTGCTGGCGGGAAAGTACTGTCGCCTCCTTGCCCCTTTCCCCCTACCTGTGTGGCCTTCCTCTTCAGAACTAGCTGGTTCCCCTATGGGCTCCCCTAAGCTGCTCCCCCCCTCCCTGCTGCTGCTATACTCGCTGCTAAAACTCTCCGGACTATGTGTAGGGGGATTATATGCAGGCCTGCTGGCTGCCTTTTCCTTTCCCTTCCCCTTACCCCTGCCTCCTATGTGCCTGCCTGGGCCAAAGCTGCTGCACACCTCGCGCGCTACCCTCCCCCCCCCCACGTGCTGGGCCGCCATCTTGGGAGGACGAGCGGCCTAACCGCGCGCTTCCCTGCCGCTCTTCGCTCGGCCTGAGCTCACCTGCTGCCGCCGTTGTGGTCCTGCGCCCGGATGCGCGCTCGTGGCGATGCCTGGAGCCAGTCCCAGTTGCCGAAGCCAGTCCTCCGCCTTCGGTGTCCCCGATGACTGCCGACCGCAGGGCCTGTGCTGCCGGTCTCTCTGTCGCGCGCCGAGGTACCGGCGCCCCTCCTCCGCCGGGGCTACCGGACCCTCTCGGGCAATCGCCGACACGGCTGTCCCTCCGCCCCCCCCTCTTCCTTGCTGGGCTCGGGCTGAGCCTTACCGGCGGCTGCTTCCTTCTCCTCGGCCGACCTCGTGGAGCCTCTCCCTGGATGCCGCCATCTTCTCCCGATTCCTGGCGAAGTTCCTCTTGCCCGGTGTTCGTTGCCTGGACCGCGGGTGTCCGGCATGTCGCCAGCAGCTCCTCGAGCCACCGGGTCCCGTCTTTCTTCACCGCCTCCTTGATCAGGCCTTGTAAGTCCTCCATATTTGTAAATCCAAGGGAATCTTTTCCTCTGGGCTGGCGCTGGCACGATCCTCTTCCTCCGCTGCACGCTTCCTCTCCCGATAGTCCCGCACTCTCTTCGCCTCCTCGGCCTGTACTTCCACCCGATAATCCCGCTCTTTTCCTTTCGCCGGCCGACTTCTTCCACCCGCTCGTCCCGGTCCTCCTTTTCTTATCCTCTGGCGTCCTCTTCCACCCGATACTCCTGGCTTTCTCCGGCCGTCTCTTCTCTCCGCTCTCACCGTTCTTCTCGCAATCTTTCACCTTTAATCCCGTTGTCCTCTAGCGCTCCTTCTCTCTCGCTGTCTAACACCCTACTGCTTTCCCGCTCCCCGCTCTCGTCTCTTCCTGTCTGTAGCTCCTCCCCTTCCCTCTAAAACCTCACTATTCTCAAATCTCCCTCACCTTCACGCCCCGCCCCCAGACCCACGCCGCCTCGCTAAACACTTTGCGGCATACAATGATGGATGTATCACATGTGGCTACCAGACTCGCATCAGGTCCCCACTCCATGCCTGTGCCCTACTCCTCCTCCTCACTTGTGGAAGTGGGCCAGCGGAGAGGAACACACAGCGCCATAGTGTAGACAGGCGCCTCAAGGCCCACACTGAGGAGCTGGTGGGGTAAGGATGGCACATGTCACGGTGGCTTTACCAGACTCCTCTCCAGAGGGACACACAGAACTTTGGCCCAACTGCTGCTAGGCTTCTTCCAGTCAAAAGCTGGGACAGAGGTTACCTGTATACATGTGGCGGATGTGAAGTTGTCACGCGTGATGCCACCATTCCCTTCTCGCCATTGAGTATCTGTCAGATGAATAAACAGAGTCCACACACTGATAAACTTGAATTCCTCAATCACTGGGAACAGGCAGTGACTGGAAACATTACTGTAGAAGATTCAGTAGCATACAGCTTACTCACATGTGCAGGAAAGACAAGTTGTAGATACTAGGTCAGGGAGGAGAGCTTAGGATGATATGAGGCCCACAGTCTCATTTATCTGCAGCACTCTGCCTCTGGACAGGGAACACTCCGGAGGAGTACGGGGAAGGGAACACTCCACTGACACTCACTCTGTACGCTGGTAGACAGCTCTGCACGGCAGACTTCTCACTCTTTTCAGAGGTGGATTCAGTCACCACTCCTGCGTAATCACTCCTGCGTCACAACTCTGGCGAAATCACTCCTGCATCACCACTCCTGCGCCATCACTCCTACTCCATCACTCCTACGCCATCACTCCTGCGTCACCACTTCTGCGCCACCACTCCTGCGCCACCACTCCTGCCTCGCCACTCCTGCCTCACCACTCCTGCGCCACCACTACTGAGCCACCACTCCTGAGCCACGACTACTATGCCACCACTCCTGCGCCATCACTCCTGCACCATCACTCCTGCCTCACCACTCCTGCACCATCACTCCTGCACCATCACTCCTGCACCATCACTCCTGCCTCACCACTCCTGCGCCATCACTGCTGCGCCACCACTGCTGCGCCATCACTCCTGCGTCACCACTCCTACGCCATCCCTCCTGCCTCACCACTCCTGCACCTTCACTCCTGCCTCGCCACTCCTGCGCCACCACTCCTGAGCCACCACTACAGCCTCACCATTCCTGCACCATCACTCTTGCATCACCACTCCTGCGCCATCACTGCTGCGCCACCACTGCTGCGCCACCACTCCTGTGCCATCACTCCTGCGCCACAACTCCTACGCCATCACTCCTGCCTCACCACTCCTGCACCATCACTCCTGCACCATCACTCCTGCCTCACCACTCCTGCACCATCACTCCTGAGCCACCACTACTGCCTCACCTCTCCTGCACCATCACTCCTTAGCCACCACTCCTGCGCCATCACTGCTGCGCCACCACTCCTGCGCCATCACTCCTGCTTCACCACTCCTGCCTCACCACTCCAGGGCCATCACTCCTGAGCCACGCCTACTGCCTCACCACTCCTGCCTCACCTCTCCTGCACCATCACTCCTGAGCCACCACTCCTGCACCATCCCTCCTGCCTCACCACTCCTGCCTCACCACTCCTGCGCCATCACTCCTGCTTCACCACTCCTGCCTCACCACTCCAGGGCCATCACTCCTGAGCCACCCCTACTGCCTCACCACTCCTGCCTCACCTCTCCTGCACCATCACTCCTGAGCCACCACTCCTGCGCCATCCCTCCTGCCTCACCACTCCTGCCTCACCACTCCTGCGCCACCACTCCTAAGCCACCACTACAGCCTCACCATTCCAGCACCATCACTCTTGCATCACCACTCCTGCGCCATCACTCCTACGCCATCACTGCTGCGCCACCACTGCTGCACCATCACTCCTGCGCCACCACTCCTACGCCATCACTCCTGCCTCACCACTCCTGCACCATCACTCCTGCCTCACCACTCCTGCGCCATCGCTCTTGAGCCACCACTACTGCCTCACCTCTCCTGCACCATCACTCCTTAGCCCCCACTCCTGCGCCATCACTGCTGCGCCACCACTCCTGCGCCATCACTGCTGCGCCACCACTCCTGCGCCATCACTCCTGCCTCACCACTCCTCACTCACCACTCCTGCGCCATCACTCCTGAGCCACCCCTACTGCCTCACCACTCCTGCCTCACCTCTCCTGCACCATCACTCCTGAGCCACCACTCCTGCGCCATCACTGCTGCGCCACCACTGCTTCACCATCACTCCTGCGCCACCACTCCTACGCCATCCCTCCTGCCTCACCACTCCTGCCTCACTACTCCTGCACCATCACTCCTGCACCTTCACTCCTGCCTCACCACTCCTGCGCCACCACTCCTGAGCCACCACTCCTGAGCCACCACTACAGCCTCACCACTCCTGCACCATCACTCTTGCATCACCACTCCTGCGCCATCACTCCTACGCCATCACTCCTGCGTCACCACTCCTGTGTCATCACTCCTGCCTCACCACTCCTGCACCATCACTCCTGCCTCACCACTCCTGCGCCATCACTCCTGAGCCACCACTACTGCCTCACCACTTCCTCTCACAACTCCTGCCTCACCTCCCCTGCACCATCACTCCTGAGCCACCACTCCTGCGCCATCACTGCTGCACCACCACTCCTGCCTCACCACTCCTGCATCATCACTGCTGCGCCACCACTCCTGCCTCACCACTCCTGCACCATCACTCCTGCACCATCACTCCTGCCTCACCACTCCTGCGCCATCACTCCTGAGCCACCACTACTGCCTCACCACTCCTGCCTAACCTCTCCTGCACCATCACTCCTGAGCCACCACTCCTGTGCCATCACTGCTGCGCCACCCCTCCTGCTCCATCACTCCTACGCCATATCTCCTGCCTCACCACTCCTGCACCATCACTCCTGACTCACCACTCCTGCGCTACCACTCTTGAGCCACCACTCCTGCGCCACCACTATTGCCTCACCACTCCTGCACCATCACTCTTGCATCACCACTCCTGCATCATCACTCCTGCACCATCACTCCTATGCCATCACTCCTGCATCACCACTCCTGTGCCACCACTCCTGTCTCACCACTTATGCACCATCACTCCTGCCTCACCACTCCAGCGCCATCATGTTACATGTGCTGCTGGGATCTGTAGTTCTAAGCTTCCTAGCAGCACAGCCCTCACAGGGTTAATTGATTGAGCTGGCTGGGTGTGGTACTTCCTGCTAGCCAATCTCCAGTGTCTGTGCTCACAGATAAACCCAGCTCCTGGTCAGTCTGAAGCTGGTCTAGTACTGTTTGGATGTATTTGTGACATGTGTCCTGTTACCGCTTACCTGTTCTGTTGCAGCTTGCTGTGTGATCTGTGCCTTGTGGTTCATGTCCGTTTGTATGTTTATTTTGTGTCAGTTTGGTCTGCTGAGTTTGTTTGCTATGTTTGCGCTAGGTTGGCCCCTAGGGCCCTTTAGTAGATGTGTCTTGCTAGTGTAGGGACTGCAAGATACGAGGGACCTTGCCGGGGCTTGCAACTTAAGTTCATTGGCCAATGTACGAACTAACACCTCGCATTTATATTCAGCCTATTAGTGTTTGCATTGTGGCTGCTGTATGCTGTGTATTCTGGCTCTGTGTGTCCTGTTGTTCTGTCCTTGTCATGTGGCATGTGAATGTGTCCTGTTCTGGTGCGTGGCTCATAGGATCAGCTAGGGCCCAGATCCGAAGACTGCTGGGCTGCCCTTATTGGGGCAACGTCCCCGCTTAGGTAGGGCCAGGTCAACCTTCCGGTAGCACAGGGTCAGTTTGCCAGAAACCCGTGTGCGTACCCAGTCCTCCCTTTGGTCATGATCGTGTGGGCCCCGTGCTTAGTCTGCCCACACAAACGTAACACAATGCACCCCCTTTTGTAAGTGGGGGGGCATTATGTTATGTTAGCTATGTTGTTGATTCTGAGTATGTTGGTATGTTGTGCAACATCTATGTTGCTATGTTATGTTGCTATATCATGTTGTATGTAGTATGTTCTATGTTAATTGGTATGCAATATGTTGGTGTATTGATATACTATGTTGCTATGTTATGTTACCATGTTTTATGTTGTGCAACATATATGTTATATGTTATGGTATCTTATGTTATATGTTGATTCTGAGTATGTTGTATGCAGTATGTTATGTTGCTATGTTGTGCAACATGCATGTTGTATTGAGTATGTTAGATGTTTTTTCTGAGTATATGTAGTATGTGAACAGTGACAGGTCCGGTGTCTGTGCAGGTGGCCAGACATCAGGTGTGGATAGTCCTGTTCTGAGGATGTGTGTGAACAGTGACAGGTCCAGTGTCTGTGCAGGTGGCCAGACATCAGGTGTGGATAGTCCTGTTCTGAGGATGTATGTAAACAGTGACAGGTCCAGTGTCTGTGCAGGTGGCCAGGCATCAGGTGGGGATAGTCCTGTTCTGAGGATGTAGTATGTGAACAGTGACAGGTCCAGTGTCTGTGCAGGTGGCCAGACATCAGGTGTGGATAGTCCTGTTCTGATGATGTTGGTGTTCATATGTATGGTAGACACACTGTGTTATATTGTCTGTTGCATGCGGTTCTTGGAGCACGTTTCCCCGTACTTCCCCGCAGATGGTTTGGACACCTGCTGTTCGTTCCCCTCCTGGCGTTCTGGGATGGTGCACTAAGTAGGTGCGGTACGGTGACTGCGCAATTGTAGCCACTCGCAGGTTTCTCCTTTCCCTTGGCAGGTGCGGCCTCCAAACATCTGATTTTGTGTGCGTGGTGCGAGCTGGTGATGCCGGCCACGATTTTCCTTATAGTCAGATAGATCTTCTGGTGGTCCTTCCCCTTGTACGGTGGGTGTGGTGGCTCCATACAGCTTTGGTGGCATGCATGTTGTGTCTGAGTTTCATCTCTGTCTGTTACCTGTCCTGCGGCGAGATACGCCCTGTGGACGTAATTAGCTGTAGACCCCTGTGCGACAGTTACCAGTGTATACTTCCTTCTCCTGCTGACTGGCTGGCGTCCCCATCAGGCCCGTAGTGATAAGTCCTGTCCATGCTATGTCAGTAGGGAGGGTAGCCATCTTTCCCCTCTGGATTGTGCATATTCTATGCAGGCTACTGTTCGGTGGCCTTTTGCATAAGGCACAGCGGTCTTCGGATCTGGGCCCTAGCTGATCCTAGGAGCCACGCATCAGAACAGGACACATTCACATGCCACATGACAAGGACTGAACAACAGGACACACAGAGCCAGAATGCACAGCATACAGCAGCCACAATGCAAACACTAATAGGCTGAATATAAATGCGAGGTGTTAGTTCATACATTGGCCAATGAACTTAAGCTACAAGCCCCGGTCAGGCCCCTCGTATCTTGCAGTCCCTACACAAGACACATCTACTAGAGGGCCCTAGGGGCCAACCTAGTGCAAACATAGCAAACAAACTCAGCAGACCAAACTGACACAAAATAAACATACAAACGGACATGAACCACAAAGCACAGATCACACAGCAAGCTGCAACAGAACAGAGAACAGGTAACAGGATACATGTCACAGATACATCCAAACAGTACAAGGCCAGCTTCAGACTGACCAGGAGCTGGGTTTATATGTGAGCACAGAGCCAGGAGATTGGCTAGCAGGAAGTACCACACCCAGCCAGCTCAATCAATTAACCCTGTTAGGGTTGTGCTGCTAGGAAGCTTAGAACTACAGATCCCAGCAGCACACGTAAAAAATCACTCTCCCATCATCACTCCTGCGCCACCACTCTTGCGCCACCACTCTTGCGCCACCACTCTTGCGCCACCACTCTTGCGCCACCACTCTTGCGCCACCACTCCTGCACCATCACTTCTGCACAACTTGCAGCATTCACCAAACACCTGCTGTCTCACAGCCAATTATGTAGATATGAGGAAGAACAAATATCATATTTATTGCAGAGTCACATAATGGGATTTATATTTAACCTCACATTAAAGGGGTTGTCCGGCCATAAACATCAGGTCTCATTGCTTCTGTTTGCCCAATACAATGCACTTTGTAATATACATTGTGCATTGTAAATTAGGCAAACAGAAGTTATTCACTTACCTTTTGGGCTGCCCCCCCCTGTGTTGCTCCTCGGTTGCCATGGGTTCCGACAAGTCTCTTGTCCTCTTCTTGTCGGGACGACGGGGACAAGCTTCTCCAGCACAGCTCTGCGCATGTGCAGAAGAACTTCAGCCGCTGGGAAGCTCAGTTCTGCCTGCAGGGGAGGCGTGGCTGCTGGCTCTTCATCTCCAAGGTAAGAATGAGTGGAGGGGCGGGCTCTAGTGGGGGGGGGGGGGTGGAGAGGGAGAGATGGATGGATGTGTGCAGGGGGGGGGGGGTGCAGTGATGTGTGTGTGTGTGTGTGTGTGTGCAGGGACCCGGCTGACAGAAGTCGGGGGGGGGGGGGTCATTGTGAGAGGGGTCGCTGTGGGAGGGGCACTATGAGGGCATGTGTGTGTGGGGAAATGTTTTGTTTTACTTTACTTTAGCAGGGTGGGGGGGGGGCAGTAGGTAGCTTTGCAGTGGGGGGCTGCAGGAGAGTTCTCTCTTGGCTCTCCCCTGCCCCTCTCCATTCACTATACACTGTGCTGCTGTTTACAGTCATGGTAGGATTTTATCGTGAACCATGAGAGTATAACAGTCTCCCCTGGCCACACCCCCTCTGATTATAGTATGCAGCAGGGGGGGGGGCTGGGCGGGGAGAGACTGTAGATCAGTTCAATAGAGGGGGGCGTGTCGTGGGCGGGGCTAGGAGGTGAGCTGAGGGAAATCCTGCCTTTTCATGTCTCTTACTACCATCGAGAGCGCGCACACAGAAGAGGGAGAGCGCAGAGCATTGTGGGAAGGCAGCACAGAGGCGCCATCTTTGAAAGCTGCAGTGAAGATCAGAATCTAAGGTAAGAAACTGACATTCCAGCTGATCTGCCGGACGGTTTGAGCCCCTGTATGCTGTGTGTTACTATCCTTACTGAAAGGAAAGCAGCAGCATTATAAAATTTTTACCCTGTGTGGCCGGACAACCCCTTTAAGCAGTGATTTTTCTCGGCTTTAAGACTGTTTTATATGACGACCCCGATAGAAGTTCTCTGGCTGAGAAGCCTTCCTCAGGAGAGCATCTATTGGAGCCTTCTGCACTAAGTTTCCGCAATGGTCCACAAAGACACAATGGAATAAGCCAGCAGTACCAAGTCCATGTAATTTTGGTGACATTTGATGATTTTAAGGATTTGATGCTTTCACACCGGTCCCTAGGACATTGAATGAGGCTATGTCCGTATTGGTTGGCGGTGAGGGAGTTGACCTCTGAGCAGACTATGGTAGCACCTGTTGAATCCCCGGTTATTGAGGAACGTATGCAATTGGGTTTGTTATCTAAAAGACATTACCACGGAGGTAAGCGGTGGGCCCGCAGTCGCTTTTTCTTTCTTCAGTCGCATCGATCAGAGGGGATTACTCTTCAAACTGGTGATTGGTGTGGTTATCTACTAAAAGTGTTAAGCTGAAAATACCCTCTTTTACACTGGGCCCACGTGTTAAGGTTGTGTGCCTGGGACCTATGGTTTTACTGGCTTAGTTGTGCACAACTTCACAGGTAGCAGTAATTGAGCTGTCTGGGTGTGGTATTCTCCAGCAGCCAATCCCCTGGTCTGCAGCAGATAAATACCAGCAAACTATTGGGAGAGATTGCTGGTCATTTTAGTGCCTTATGTATCACTGTTTATCCCACTCAGAGCTGGTAGTTGCATGCTGTTTGTAGTGTCCCTCTCTCATCCCCTGAGGATGGTTGGGACACCTGCTGTTCTGGGGTGCGTGCATTGAGAAGTGTGTGGTACAGTGACCACACAGGTGCAGGAGACCTGCAGGTTTCTCCCTATCCCTGGGCAGGTGTGGCCTCCAGACGTCTGATGTCCTATGTGTGTTAGATGAGTGATGCCTGACACTGTTCCCTATGTCAGCATGGTGCCTGACTCTCCCTATTCCCCTGGAGTCAGAACACTTGGACTGACTATGGTTGCCAGTGGTATGCATGTGAGCTCTGAGTGGGGTCCGTGTTGCATACACTATATGTTGTATGTTGGTGTGAACAGTGACTTGTGTTGTATATCTGTGAAAGTAGCCAAACATGTGGTGTGTACAGTCCTGTTCTATGTGGTATGTGAACAGCGATGTATGTTACGTCTGTGCAGGGTGCTAGACGTGCTTTATGTGCAGTCCTGTTCTGTGTTCAGTGTATGTGAACAGTGTAAGGGCCTGAGTGCTTAGTGTATCTCTCCAGCTCCCTTATCAGAGATAGTCAGGTCACTAGAAGAAGACAGTGGGGCCGCTTTTATCGAGGCGATGACTCTGCTTTTAGGGAGAGATGCCCCCCTTTCCCTGATCAATTAAGGACAGTTGTCCATTAGGTTTCCTGGAGCAATTTGTCCGTGCAAGTACTCTGTGTGTGTGTTTGCGGCTTTAAATGGGCATGTTTGCGTCCATTCTGAGGAGTGGCACTTCTGTGCGCTAAACGGATGTAACGCCGCGTTTTATTGGTCCTTACTAGAGCAAGGAGCTCATTAACCCCATCTTATTTAGACTGGAGACCCCTGGTTCATTACCAATGTTTTTCGCAAATCACTGATTAGGAGGTATGTTAATCCAGTGCATAGAGAGTCCCCTCTTCCTGTAGTTCTTGTGAATGGGAATTTTCAGTTTGAGATCAGTCAAATTATTGACTTTCACCGTGTAAGGAGTTCCTTGCAATATTTGGAGCACTGGCAGGGGTACGGTCCAGCCGCTGACATCAGAGCTGATTGTTCCTGCAAGTCAAAGTTAGATTCTATATAGAAGCCTTATAACAATGACTGGGAATTAAAAAGCAAGCTATAAGGCTTGGATAAAGAGTGTAACATTGGCTTGCAGGAATGCTGTCCTCCAATAGCTGGCGCTGCAGAGGTATTGTTTCATCTCCCTTATTTGCATATTTCCCAGAGGAACTTGCATGGCCTTATAAATCTCCTCACTCACCTTCCTGGTGCTCTCCTTAATGAAAAATGATACCTACAACAGTCCATCTGAGCACAGCTTCACCTGTATGATGCCTGTAGGCTCCATCTCTGATTGTCCTCATCCCTCACAGCTGGCATTATTTGTCAGTGAGTGCAGAGATTCTGAACCGTTTCGATCAGCGTCATAGGCTGGTATGGTGGAAGAAGCCTCCGATAAGTGGAGAAAGAGGCAGATATCTTCTGAATTGTATTCTTATCATTACATGAATTGCTGGTTTATGGGACACAAGAGCTGCACCAGTGAAGCATCAGCTGGAGACACGGCAGCCATTAAACATTATTCTATTTTCTAGGTTACCTTGGCGAAAACTCACAATAATTTGGTGCTCTTTGGATGTCTAGTAGAGCAGACCGGTCCCCGAATTACAATTTGCCGCCCTTAAAGGCGTATTCCCATCTTATCCCACCATGACCACAATGGGAATCGGCAGCCAGGGTGGTCGAAAGCACAGAATCAGCTGAGTGGGCTGCACTATGCGGTATCCATCAGGGAAGCGGTCGCATGGCATCTCGCAGCTGCAGAGTCAGGGTAGCTCCTTGTACGCTGTCGTCTCTGTAATGCCTCTTCACTTGTATGGGAGTTATGGAAACGGCATAAGATGCCCTGCTGTTTCCGTAACTCCTGACCGCTGCGTACAGTTAGGCGGGGGCGTCGGGGAGGAGAGATCTGGAGATACATGAAGCTCTAAGATTCACACCTGTCAAAATTTTATGGCATAAAAAGTCTCAAATGAGAAGATCCCTTTGAATCGTGTGGCACAGAACTGAGTTAAAGGGAATGTGTCCTAAGACAATGACTTATTCTCTAAACCCCATTTGTGCATTAGGGATCTCACAGGAGCATATTTTACTGCGAATTATGCATGCTGGTTTTGCACATGTAATATGTTGCAACTAACTTTACGTTACTTTCAATGGGGCCGTGTACACAAGACAGAAGCCAACATGCACTGGGTGCACCTTACACACGCATACATGCCAAGATAGTGCATGGGGATTTGTCGGCACGCAGCAGTGCGCAATGTATTGTGTACTGCTGCATGCTCCCTGCGTGCGGTAAGCATCGGTAAATGCTCGTGTGAGAAAGCCCTTAAAGATCTATTTAACCCCTTAATACTCTGTGACGTTTAGTTATTTTTATACAATTTGAATATCCCTCTAAGGGACTTGAGCCTGTGATGAAATGATTGCTCTTATAATACACTGCAGTATGTCTGTACTGCATAGCGATCACAGGCCATGGCAGCCCATAAGCCCTACACAATGGTGTCACACGAATCCCTGCTCTTGCAGTGACAGCCTGCTGTCAGTCATAGCTGGCTCCTGCTGCGGACGGAGTAGGATCAGCTTCTGAGGCTGCGCCACCCATACGATGCAAGTGTACAACCCCTTCCCAGACAGAATATAAACTTAACATGCTGGGATGGGAAAGGGCTTAAGACACGGGACAATCAGCTTATCCCCACCGCTCCTGCTCTCAGAACCCCGGCCATCGCAGGATGGAAGATACTGGACTGAGCGCCCCTCTATTCTCAGACATAGTGGGGTCTTGAGCCGGTGACCCCACTCCATGACATCCCTATGACCTATCAGCACACATGAACTGGGGGCGCCCTCTTGCCCCTTTAAGTGGAATGTGAAAAACAGACACTTTTTAAAATGTTTTCTACATTTTCCCTGATATCAAAAATGACTACTATGAAAAATGGTACAAAATAATGAGCCAAGAATCCCAAACTACAGAAGGCATGTGCAGCAGACCCACCGGGGGCCCGGGGCTCCGTATGGTCTTCAGTGCACTTTGGTTCCGTCTGAAACTCCACAAAAACTTCCTATGAAATGATGCTAGAGAAAGGGAAACGGTAATAATCTGCGCGGCGCTTCGGAATATGTTGGCGCTACAGAAGCACCAGGGAATAAATAGCCGCTCGTCTTCCATCTACATTTAGGAGCTGCAAACCATCTATAAATATCTAATCTCCATCTGGAAATGATAAGCGTCAGACCTCGCGAAATTCAGTCCAGACCTGCGAGAAACATTGTTGTCATGGAAACTAAAGTTAATCTACAAAAAGAAATGTCCGAACTTATTAGAAACAAAACAATGGAGCCGCGAAAATTCAGATCGTTCCGAAGAACGTCTCCCGCCACACCTGACGCTGCTTTCTGTCTGGTCTGTTTGGTGGTCAGAATAGCGCAGCAGACTCCATCCAGATCAAAAAAGTGAAAACCTGAAGAACCTATTCGAAGTTAGTAGCGGAAGCGAAGTCACTTATAATGGACGACAGCGGGGAGCGGAAGGAGAACAAGAAGGGGTGGAGCAAACACCGAATACTCAAATATCCAGGGCTCCGGAACCCCAAGAAGGGTGGCAGGAGAAAATACATCTAGACAATAAATAATGGAGGTTCTGCCAACCGGCTGGATGCAGCAGCGGCGGTCAAGTGATGTGCAGAGGTTAAGACATGGTATCTCAGCAGATACGTGAGGCGTCGGTGCAGCGAGCGGGCAGTACTTTGCACGGCAGGCTTCAGCACTTTCTTCATCCTTTTAACTAGATGGTGGTGTGAGGTCGGTCTCATATAAGCGTATTTTCAATCACGGATTCCGCGCATATGATACGCGGTTATATGCAGGCATCGAAATGCATAGACTTTCGCCGATTCGCTCACACTTGCGAGTAGGAATTGCGGATTCTGTGAGCGGAAGAATAATCACAGCATGCTCTAATTCACAGAGGAGTCCGTGCGTATGGTCTCCATTGATCTCTATGGATGTGTGATCTGCACTGCATACACAATTACATTGCATATGGACACAGATTTGTCCGCGCGTTGCTGGGAGACCAGAAACAAATGGTATAAAGAAAGCAGGAATTTGTGGGCAGACAATGTAGGGTGGAGTCTGGTGCGCAGCACCCATCCAGACTGTCTGCAACCGCCGCTTGTTCTTCCACAAGAATAAGTTCATTTTTTAAAGTGGTTTATACTACTTGCAAAATAAGTAGTATAATTTACCCGAGCGAGCAGCGTCCCACCCTGAAGGCGGTCAGAACATCTCACCACAGCAGAAGGGAATGTCGCCTAGGCGGTAGAGGGGTGCTTCCAGGGGCTTACGGTGCTTTCTGATGTCCTTCCCTGCTTGCGGTCGGTCTTCCACATGGATGATACAATGTCCTTGAATGTACATCTGTGCAGAAAACTTGTTTCCATAATCAAACATAGGTCTTCCATTGTGGATATCCGCAACCAGAATCTGACCTGTTCATGTGAGCCCAGCCTAAAGGAGGCTCTGTCAGCCGCCATCATGTCACTGCAGGGCATCCCTGCGGTTTAGTTGTCAAGAATCCCTTTTAGGGATTCCTGTAAATGCAAAGGGTCCCTTGAGTGTCCTAAATCCTGCAGTGTGCTCCACTTCTGTGCTCTACAGCTCCTGAGGTGAACCGCCTGATTGGTTAGCAAGAAGGCGTTGCCCCTGACCAGCCAATCAGCCGTTACATGAGATTATATATTCTGGCCCCTCCTTACATGGGTGTGGGTCATCCTTTGTGGGCTCTGCAGATGCATGATGTCTGACCACAAAGGCCTATCCCTACCTATTGGGATTGGATGTCTGAATTATGGCTTTTCTGTGGTGTTTGATGTGGCTGTGGACTCCTGCCTGCTGTATGCCTATGTCTATTGTCAGTAACACCCCTTCCCTAGAAGGAGTGTATATACCCCGTTCCCCAAAAATAAGATCTACCCCAAAATAACCCCTAGTAAAAGAATACATTACCTAGCAGGCTCGGTCCAGGTCCCTCTTGCTGCTCTTCAGAGGTTCGGTGTGGCTCAGCAGTTCCCACAGTCCTCAGACACTCGTACAACATTACTTCCTGGTTAAAGGATTCATAAATCCCACCTCCAGTAAGCGATGGCTGTAATTGGTTCTTCCACCGCTGCTCAGCAAATCAATGCAGCGCTAAATGAACCAATCACAGCTATTGCATGGAAACGCATCGGAGCTGTGGAGAGCAGCGGGAAGGGCCTGGATCAAGCCTGCTAGGTAAGAATAATAAGACCTTCCTGAGAAAATAAGACCTAGCGCCTCTTTTGGGGCAAAAATTAATATATGACAGAGCCTTATTTTCTGGGAAACACAGTGTGTGTGTGTGTATATGTGTGTATATATATATGTATATATATATATATATATATATATATATATATATATATATACACACATACATACATATATAACCCAGCTGTCTAGGAGTCATCCATATACGCCAGTCCCAAGACCAGATAAGTGGGGAAGGTTAGGAAAAGACCTGATGACCTACCCTGTAAAAAAAAATTCGGATGGGGTATTCGATGGCAGCCCCCCAGGACAAAGGATTCTCTAAATGCTACTGTGGAAGAGCGAGGTCTGGCTACAAGTACTCGGAGTTTCCTCATGACGCAACTGGGGGAAAGCCCTCAGAAAGCTCTGCTGTTGATACACCTCATGATCAAAGAATGGTAGAATTGGAAGGGTCCTCCAGGGTCATTGAGTCCTCCAGGGTCATCGAGTCTGACCCCCTGCTCAGTGCAGGCTCACTAAATCATCCCAAACAGATATTTGTCAAGCCTTTGTTTGAACACTTCCATTGAAGGAGAACTCACCACCTCCTGTGGTAACTTGTTCCACTCATTGATCCCCTCACTGTCTAATATCTAATCTGTGTCTCCTCCCTTTCAGTTTCCTCCCATTGCTTCTAGTCTTTCCTTGTGCAGTTGAGAATAGGGCTGATCCCTCTGCACTGTGACAGCCCTTCAGATATTTGTAGACAGCTATTAGGTCTCCTCTCAGCCTTATCTTCTGCAAGCTAAACATTCTCAGATCCTTTACCTGTTCTTCATAACATATGATTTGTAGACCGCTCACCATCTTGGTAACTCTTCTCTGAATTTGCTCCAGTTTGTCCGTGTTTTTTAAAGTGGGGTGCCCAGAACTGGACCCAGTATTCCAGATGAGGTCTGACCAAGGAGGAGTAGAGGGGGATAATTGTGTTTGCCTTGTTGGCTGCTGCATCACATTGTTTACTCATGTTCATTCGATGATCCATTAGTATACCTAAGTCTTTCTCACATGTGCTGCTGCTTAGCCCTATTCCTCCCATTCTGTATGCGCTTTTTTTTCATTTTTCTTGCCCAGATGTAGGACTTTGCATTTCTCCTTGTTAAATACCATTCTGTTAGTCGCCGACCACTGTGCAAGCTTTTCTCGATCTTTTTGAATACTCTCCCTCTCTTCCCTAATGTTAGCTATCCCTCCTAGCTTTGTGTCGTCAGCAAATTTGATTTCTTTCCCACAATTCCTTCCTCTAGATCATTTATAACAATGTTGACCAACACTGGGCCTAGGACAGAGCCTTGTGGTCCCCACTTAATACGTTCTTCCACTTGGATGTGCAGCCATTTATGACCACTCGGAGTACGATAACTCAGACAGTTGTGAATCCACCTAACAGTTGCCTTGTCAATCCCAGATTTGGTCATTTTTTCAATAAGTCTGGTATGAGATACTTTGTCAAATGCTTCACTAAAGCCAAGACATACTATATCCACCGCATTTCCCTGATTAACCCAGTCGGTGATTCTGTCATAGAAAGAAATTAGATTAGTCTGGCATGACTTGTTTGTTACAAGCCCATGCTGGCTCTGGTTAATTACTCCATTCTCATCCAAGTACTTGCATACATGCTGTTTAATAATTTGTTCAAAGATCTTTCCTGGTAGAGAAGTCAGGCTCACAGGCCTGTAGTTTCCTGGATCCACCTTCTTCTCTTTTTTGAAGATGGGGACAACATTTGCCCTTTTCCAATCTTCTGGGACTTCTCCTGTTCTCCAGGAATTTTAAAAGATTATGGCGAGTGGTTCAGCAATTACCTCCACTGCTTCCTCTAGTATCCTAGGATGTAATTCATTTGGTCCTGAAGACTTGGGTTCATGTAAGTTAGCTAAGTGTTCCCTCACTATCTCTCTGCATTCCTGCATTCTTTTATTTCCCCCAATAGCACAGCGAAGATCAGTTGATGTTACATCTACTTTGAGAGAAAACAGATACAAAGTAGGAATTTAAAAGTTTGTCCTTCTCAACATCATTCTTAACCAATTCACCATTTTCATCCTGTAAGCATCCAATAGCATTTTTGACTTTTCTTTTGCTTTTGACCCCCCAAATCCTTTTTTATTGCTTTTGGCCTTTGTTGCAAGCCTCAATTCATTATCCGCTTTATCTTTTCTGACACTTGCCCTACAGTTTCTGCAGACCGCATTATATTCTTCTTTAGATATTCCCCCTCTTTCCATTTGATAAACATATTATTCTTCTTTTTTAACATGTCTACAAGTTCTGTGTTCATCCATCCGGGTCTCTTTAAATGCTTCCCATTCTTCCTTCTTTTAGGGATTGGTAACGATTGTGCTTTGAGAATCTCATTTCACAATATTTCCCAACCTTCTTGGACATTTCTGTCCTTAACAACATCCAGCCATTGGATTCTTCCTCTTTCTGAGTTCATTAAAATCTGTCTTTCTGAAATCCAACCTTGAGGTCTGAGTCTTCTCAGGTCTTCCTCCCCTTGTTATCCAATATCCAAGGATATCATGATCACTGCCTCCTAAGGTCCCAGCCACCCTTACTTCCTCAACCATTCCCTCCCTGTTGGTAAGAATTAGGTCCAAGATAGCAGATCCCCTTGTTTTCTCTTCTACCTTCTGGAAGATAAAGTTGTCAGTAAGAGCGGATAAGAATCTGTTGGATCCATTACTTTTACCTGAGAGATTCCCAACAAATGTCTGGATGGGTAAAATCTCCCATGATCACTATGTTGGGCTTCTTTGAGAGCTTGGCCATCTGATGTAGAAAGAGTTCCTTCATATCTTCTGCTTGTCCCGGTGGCCTATAGTAAATGCCTACAATGGTGTCCGCTCTGTTGTTCTCTCCTTGTATTCTTACCCAAACAGTTTCTACAGAACTCCCAGCTCTGAAGCTTGAATCTCTGTGGAGATGAATGTTCTCCTAACATACAACACAACACCTCCTCCCCTTATTAGGTCTGTTTCTTATAAATACGTTGTATCCTTCAAGCCTTGTATCCCAATCATGTGTATCATCCCACCAAGTTTCCGTGATGCCGATGACATCATATTTCTCTTCCTGTGTCAGGAGCTCCAATTCTCCTTGTTTTTTTCCCAGCTCTGGACATTTGTGTGGAAACATTGAACATTCACATGAAGGATACAAGGGTGCGGCTCTCACGATCACAGGGCCTCCCAGCTGTCAGAATTATAGTCCCTATCCTGTAAATAAATTATTATTGGGAAACCCCTTTAAGTCAATAAATAGAGGGTATCAAGTATGGATCATTTTACAAAGCCTGGGACTTCCTCTGAAGATGCATTTGGCAATTCTGAGGCTGCCGCTCAGCAAACCCCATGGTACTAATATCCCCTGTATTGCTTTACAATGTAATAGTTCCCCCTTCTGGGGTCCCACAAAATGATAGTGTCCCCTCCTGCGGCTTCACGGACGCACTTCGATAGCATAATCCTTTCTGTGGCCCTCCTTCAGATATACATTCTCCCTCCTCAGCCCCACTTATATTTAGCTCCCTGCTTTGTGGCTTCCATTAATGAAGTGCCCCTCCCTTCGATATACTCTAGCTCCTTGCTTGCAAATCTCTGGCAGCAGTAGAAACTACTCACACAGTGGCATCCTCCGCAGAAATGCAGGAGATCTGGGGGAGGCATTGGCTATTAGTGCAGAGCACAGCGCCCTCTGGCTGCAGCAGGCTGATGTGTGACTGCGGGTAGTATTGACTACAGCTGGAAAAAAACTAAATCCTAAATCCCGCCACTGGCATTTGAACTTAATTATTGGCCAGGCCAGTGGTCTGCCCTGGGTGGCAACCTGACTCGGGGTCGAAGTTCAGCACTCGGCACTCTGAACACACAGCCTACGCCCATCAACTACAGGCTTGACGAGGACCACGGATCCTGCATATCCCTGCGCCCGCACTTATACCGCACTTGGTCCGATGCTGTGTCACGCAGTGGGAATGTTTACTCCTCACAGGTAAAGTACATACCTTCTCAGAGGTGGGTGAAGTCGAAGAGGACTCCAAGCCAACCTTCCACCCTGCGTGCCCTTAATGATGGCACCTGACTACAATAGTTTCTGTTCCCTTGCAGCCTGATGAGGGCCGACTGCTCATATTTCCCGGCTGATGGATGGAGCCACCATTAGTAATGATTAGAGGCCATTATCCAGATAGAGTGGCGGCTGGGGTCATTAAATATCCTCTCGTCCCTGCGGCTCGGAGGTCAGTGCATTGAGGTACCTTATAGGAGGACTATATATAGCAGGCACAGAATATAGCTGGCGCTGGGAAGGTTTGCAGATGCTCTTATCTATTTTTGTACATTTGGGTGTCATGGAAACCACGGAATGCCAGGGGGTGAAGTGTTATCAGACGCGGCTCTTTTCGTGCTCCGGAGCAATTAAAACTTAGATTTCAGGTTATTTGTAGAAAGAAAAAACTTTGCTGAGAATGCCAAAAATATGAAAGGATGGCAGACGTTATTGAAGTACTGAAGGGGAGAGAACCGCATTAATTTAGGCATGGCGGGGGAGGGAGGTGTAGCGCATACGCTGTACGCTTTCTAAGATTTCATCTAACTAACGAGCCGTTCACTGTTCTCGAGAATTACGGAGCTTCTAATTAACCCCTTCACTGCATTAGAACACATCTACTGCTCTAGACCACCAGGGACAGAAACACTTCACTCCCTAAGAGATGGTGCCAACACACCCCAGGATATAACACCATGCAAACAAATATATAGCAGGGCACCGGGATGGCATCATTAACCCCTTCATTGCTATAGACCATCAGATATGGTACCGAAAAACCTTTTACTGTTCTAGATAACCAAGTATTTAACTATAACTCCCTTCATAGCTCTAAACCAGCGGTTCCCAACGGGGGCGTTATTACTTCTCAAGGGGGCATTGGAACATAAAGGGGGTGGGGGGGAGCGTTCTGAATTTGCTTTGTTGATTTTTTTTCATCTAATAACTACATTTTTCTATAAACTAGTAGTGATCCCTCGGTTTCCGTTGATAATCCATACGAAAATTGAGGCAATTCTTTCCATAGCAATCACTTCCATATAATAAGAGTTGTGTGCAGCCGGCGCGCCTCTGTCATATAATGTATGACTCCATGACTCCGCTGCAGATCAACCTGCAGCACAGCCTAACCCGCTGTATTCCATAATGCCAAATCTGTAGCCGGAGTTTTAAAAGTCATATATAATCATATGATAGACCTGCGCTTCCCAAACTTTTTAAGCCATGGAGCCCTTTTTGACGCAAAAGTTATTCACAGAGCCCCAAGGTGTGGTCAGGGGAGGAGTTAGGGGTGTGGCTTATCACTACATATGATTTTTATTTCCATTGCGGCCTGAACAGGAATAGTGACCCCAGTAGTAATAGCGACCCTTATTGCAGCCTTAGTAGTAATATTAACCACACAGTAATAATATTAACCCCCTCAGTAATAACATTAAACCCCTCAGTAATATTAACCCCACAATAGCCCTCTAACCCATATACTTACCTCCTCCTTGCAATCTGCACCGCTCTTCCTCTGCTTAGCGCGGATTCTGGTTCACATTGACGTTAGACTGTAGGCCGGAACGTTTCCTTCCTGAGTCCTGTCCTGCGGAACCAAAGAGAATAGGACTCAGGGGAGGAGGATCCCGAGTGCACACTGACATCAGACTCTGCGTCGGGATCATCATCACTGCGTGATTACCGGCAGGGAAGCTGCGGCACCCTGCCGGTAATCACTGCAGTGGTGAGCAGCCGTCGGCATGCATGCCCCCTCTGGCCGCTCAGTGTGTATGTGTTTTTGACACAGTAGTTTCGTGTAGTTTGACACAAGTTTCTTCGGCCGATTGACCCAAGACTTTGGGATGCAATCGAACTACGACGTCTTGATGTTGCCTATCTCACAGACATATTTGACAAACTCAATCAGGTCAACACAAAGCTACAAGGAGACAAAATGAATTTCATTAAAGGCATTGTCCCACAAAAGCAAGTGGGGTTATACACTTCTGTATGGCCTGGTCCTTAAAGGGGTTGTCTCGCGGCACCAAGTGGGGTTAAGCACTTCTGTATGGCCATATTAATGCACTTTGTAATATACATCGTGTATTAAATATTGGCCATACAGAAGTTATACACTTACCCCCTCCGATGCTGGCGTCCCCGTCTCCATGGCGACGATCAAACTTCTTCTCTGGTCGCACGAACAGTCGGGCTTGCGCAGAGAGG